>NC_140947.1:97541388-97668888 GCF_014529385.1 Adiantum capillus-veneris | reverse complement strand
CCGATGGATGGTTTGCATGGGACATCCTTCTCAGCAGTTGATCTCTTTTCATCCCGCTGGATTTTCACATTGCCACCATGAAGCCCCATATCCGACAGTACCATTTCTAAGCACTGCAAGGCTACTTGTCGTTCTGCAGAGTTCTTAATCTTCCAAGCAAACCCGATGTATAAGTAGACCAATTTCTCTACAATTCTACAAAGGGCATGCATTGTACAAATGTGGACATTCACAAGTGGTATTTTCAAAACTGGTCGAAAAGCAGGATCCTCAATGTGACGTGTTGGAGCTTTTCTCCACCACTTTGGGTCCATGACCTTTGCAGGCTCCATGCAGAACAAACACGGTGACTTTGCCATTGCACCCATTCCACAATTATACATGCACTTTAATGTTTTAAGGTCACCTGCAAGATGCCACTGAACTTGAAAGTCTCCCCTTCCATCTAGACGTAGTACCTCTCCCTGGTTAGTCTGTTGATCAATCAGCTCCGGAATATTAGTTCGATGGAACACCCAATATAGAATCTCATGATCTTCTTTCTTTACCTGCAACACAAAATAAATGAGACTTAAGTAGATCTGAACATTTGAGCTTACTTGAGAATATCGCTTACCTCAAACGCACCAAGCCACCATATGTTAGATTCTGATTGAACACTAAAATATAAAGGATCATCACTGGGACACTTTGAGAGGGCTCTATTCATTAAAGTAATAGTAACACGCTCTAGATTTTTCTCTTTAACAAGCTCACACTCATCTAGTTTTAACACAAAATGTAATAGTCCACGTGACTCTTCAAATGTGATGTTGTAAAACTCCACCATTCTCTTCTGTAGTATCCGCAGGTCCATAAAAATATTGTTGAACTCATCATATGCCATGTTCGCTCCATGGCCACTGTAAGTTGCTTTAATATGAAAGGGCTGTCCAAGATAGTCTCTCTGTGCCTCGTTAAGCTGAAGCCTCTCTTTCCAAACACTTGAGGCTGATGGTAGAAGTTTGGATTTTATACCCTTCCTAACAAAGATGGATGAGAAAGACTTTTGGATAGCCGAATATCCTCTTTTGCTTACACCAAGTGAATCAAGTGTGCCTTGTATCTCTTTTGCAGGCACTGAGTTCTCTGAAATAAAGCGGTCCACTACATTTCTTTGTAGAACCTTAAACTTCTTGTCATGTACTATATCTGCTGCCAGGCTTCTACTTATAAGTGGCTTCAATCTCTTTCCTATATTGGCTTTGGGGTCAATGTTTTCCTTGTCAGGATAGATTGAGTCTCTACATGAAGACAATGCATAAGTAAATAACAGAAAATTTGCTTCACTAACACTATTTAGGCACATGAAAACAATGCATAACAAGAAAAAACAAAGAGATTACTTAACTAAGACAATGTAGCCAACCAAGAAGCATCACCTTAATGCTCGGATTCTTTTCTTGAGACCTCCTGATGCAACCTGCAATGTTTCAAGATTGCGCAATTTCTTCTTTCGGATACGACCACCCAAGATGGTGTCCTTCATTTGACAACTTCGCACCTTTCCTTTCAGTTCTTGTACCTCTGTTTTATGTTGCAAAATGGTAACCTGATCTGTAGAATGTAAATGTGAAAGGCGAACAATCTCACATTGTTGAGCTTGGAGAATGCTCTTGTAAGTTCCAGCTTCTCTTGTAAGTGATTTACAATAACCCAGAAGGCCGTTTTCTCCATCACCAGCAAAGGTCAATAAGCTTGTAGGATTGACAAACGGTGGAGATGCATTAGTTATTGGATTCTTAGGGTAGAGAGAGCCTCTCGTCCAGATATCTATGTGTTTAGCTCCTTGAGCTCTGAGCGTGTCTATGGAGGTGGGAGGTATATGTGTGTTTGTTTTACTGCGCTTAATCAATGGTTGGTACTCATTGTCCAAATCAATGTGAAGGTGATATTTGGCTCGTTTGTGGGTAACATTTGTGCCATTTGAGGAGTGCGCCATTAGCCAAATATGCAGGTTAAATGGAAAGTGAATAGCGGCTGCGGATTCGTCCCTCCATGTTAGCCTCATTCCCTCCGTATTGACGTTGTTCATTCAATGCAACTAAAAAGAGGATTATCCCTCAATCACTACGAACGAATGTTCAGAGGGGTAAGGAATCTACTTAAAGTACACTTTTTGAAGTTTTACTATGAAAGACCCAGCTCTTTTATTTGTCATTTTTTCTAGAGAGAGAGTGCAAAAAATACATTTTCTTAGAAGGCCCTCCAAATGACCTCCGAAATTTCCTAATGTCTATTTTGTGGTAATCTAATAGCAAAACATTTTTTCTTAGAATCCCTGAAATGATTATTAAAAAAAATTAATGTAGAGATGTTAAGTGTGTTGAAGACCTTAGGGACATAGGGTGCTAATTTGTGGTTACACTTAGTAAGTCTTATGCAAGAACACATGCCAAACTATGACCCTATGGCCTTAGAGTCATAGGGTGTTGAGATCATAAAGTGAAATTCCCCCAAGGTCATAGAGCAAGATTTGACCTTATGAGCATGTAGATTGTCCTTGATGACACAATGAACTCAAATTTCAAAGCAGACAACTATAAAACCTTTAAAAAAAAGAGCATTTGACACACGAAACTCAAAAGTTACTTATAGTATTGAAAGACAAATTAAATCATTTACATCTTCATATATCTTGAAACCCTAAGCACTCTAACAAATTCTCTGAGTACATAAAGATCTTTGTAAATGACAAAATGTTACAAAACATTACTCCATTATTTCTTGACATCCTATGGCCCCAAGGGCCACAAGGTTCCCTCTATGTTTTCAATTTGAAGAAACTGTTCATGATAAAGTTTTGACAACCAATGGCCCTAGGGCCATAGGGAGCTATATTTGTCAATAAAAAACACTATTTGCTCTATATTGGCACCATGTGGCTTGAAGGCCATAGGGTCCCCTTTATTCTAGTAAGAGCCTCTCCATGCTCTATATTGGCACCCTTTTGCCTAAATTCCATAGGGTCCGCTCTATGCTAGTAAGAACCGATCTATGCTCTATATGGCACCCTGCATACTAGAAACCACTATGAGGGATTTTTGGCAATCTATGGCCCCAAGGCCATAGGGTGCTCTCTTTATGGTCATAGGGTTTGTTGTATACTAAGGAAAACTCTCCATGCTCTATCTTGGTATCTTATGGCGGTTGTGCCATATGCTAATAAGAAACCACCATTTCTCTAGGTTTGTCTCCTATTGCTTTACAACAACAAGGTGTCATGCTCCATGGCAATAATTTTAAAAAACCTAAGTGCTCTACATTGACACCCTATGGCCCAGGGCCCATGTGTGCTCTATGCTACCCTAAACCCCTTTATCCTCTACGTTGACACTCTACAGCCCCAGGGCCACAAGGTGCCCTCTCTCTCTCTCATTTAAATTGTTTATTTGGCCTTATTATTAGTCCTCCCTCTCTCTCAGCTTCCTCTCCTCTGTTTGCCTCTCTTACTCTCCTTTCTCTCTCACTCCAAATAACTATTTTTCTCCCTCTTCTCATCTCTCCCCATTCATATAGCAGGTAGTCCCTTGTGAATTTTGGGCCTCAATATCTACCGGTTTACCTATAGCATCGTCATTCAGGCACCCCCTACCACATCTCCTCTTTCTAGAACCTCTCTCACAACAACAAAAAGCGTATAATACAAAGGTTAGTTGTTTTCTGTGCATTTGTTTTACTAGTTTACTATTTTTTATAGAGAGCGGTAAATAAGTGTATAATACAAAGGCTAGTTGTTTTCTGTTTATTTGTTTTACTATTTTACTGTTTTTTATAGAGAGCGGTAAATAAATGTTTTTAAAAAAAAGATTGAGCTTACCTGCGAGCATTGTCGTGAGTCACTGTTATGTTTGGGAGAGAGGTGCAGAGAGGGAGAGAGAAGGTGAAAGAGGCGGCACCACAGGATGTTGCACGTTTGAGAGAGAGGCTCAGGGAGGCATTCGATGTCGTGAGATGTTGCACGCTTGAGAGGCGCACGGAGCGCGACAAAGGGCGGCCATTCTTTCATCTAAGGGCAGCGTGAGGTGTTGTTTGTTTGGGAGAAGAGGCGCAGCAAGGGCGACAGACTGGTGCTTTTTGTTCGAGGCGCTTCGAGGCGTAGAGAGGGCACACAACAGAGGTGACGCAAAAGAGGCATTTTGGAGAGGCGTAGGGAGGGAGGGCATTTGGGAGAGGTATAGGGAGCACGCACGGAGGGCGTTTAGGAGAGGAGCAGGGAGTGCGCAGAGAGCTGTGTTCGAGAGAGCAGAGCAGGGTTTCGAAAAGAAACAGAGAGAGAGAGAGAGAGAGAGAGAGAGAGAGAGAGAGAGAGAGAGAGAGAGAGAGAGAGAGAGAGAGAAAGAAAGAGAGAGATAGAGATAAGGTTAACCAATCTTGTTAATTCAAAATTCAAAATTTGGCTAACAAATTTTAAACCTAAACTTCCCGCTCTCTTTTATTTTGAATTTTGAAGAGTTTAAATCGTCTTCTTAGGGGGAGAGTCATACTCAAGGATTGGAAACTGAAAGAGCTTTCTGTTTTAAAAAAAAAAAACGAAAAATTAACGTTTGTTAGTGCCCATGTCGTCTCGCTACGAGTGGAACGACACCCATGGTCAAAATCACCGTCTTGGGACCAATCATCGCATACTGAAAAATACACTAAAAAACATTCAAAATTAGAGAATGTTCCCTTGAAAAAAGTACGATATTTTTTTGTGCAGTATTGATCGGAGATTTGAAAACACATTTTGGAAAAAATTGGGGTAAGCAAAAAAAAAATCAAAATTTTTTGTCTTTTTTTCTGCACGTGCAATTGCACACTAATTGAATGTGTGAGTATACATGCAACATACATATATTTATACAAATAGTATTTAAACGAGGAGGCCATATACTAAAATGGGTTGCAAAGGTGCTAGTGCGCATTTGCAAGCTTGTAAAGGTGTGCATACGCAATTTGATCACACATTTGATCATGCGATACATGCACACCGTTGTTTTTTATGTCCCTTCAAAGATGTAAACATATCATATGGATGTACATCCACGGGACTACTTGAGACACGGTCTCTAGATATAATCAATGGTTGTGGATACACCACATGGCATATGATTAATGAATGTGGATGCACCACATGGCATATCGTGTGGCTCATACGTACCCCCTTATGTCATGACAGGATCTAGATTTCTGAAATCACTATATATAGCAATATATGGCCCAAAGTCCATAGGATGCATATATAGCTCACCACAAAACATGAATAGATAGTACCCTGTGGTCATAAATCCATAAGATCTATATATCCTTAGCTAAAAACATCAACTATAGCATCCTATGGCCTTTTGTCCGTAGGATGTTCATATAGTCATCATGAAACACCTACATATAGGGCCCTATGGACCTAAGTCCATAGGATGTATATATATAATCATATCAATACACCTACATATAGCATTCTATGGACCTAAGTCCAAAGGATGTATACAAACTCATTGTGTCCCTAAGGCCACATGATGCTATATACCCATCATGAGACAACTACATATAGCGCCCTATGGCCCTCAATACAAAACACCTTGATAAAATATCATATAGACTAAAGGCCATATGATTTATATATACTCAGCACAAAACACCTACATATCATGCCCTATGGCCCTAAGGCCATAGAATGTTATATACCCATCATGAGACAACTACATATAGCACCCTATGCCCCTTAGACCATAGGATGTGTACATATGCATCGTGAAACACCTACATATATCATCCTATGGCCCTAAGGCCACAGGATGTTATATACCCATTATGAGACAACTACATATAATGTCCTATGGCCCTTAGGCCATAGGATGTGTACAGTTGCATCGCAAAACACCTACATATAGCTCTATATTGGCCCTAAGGCCACAGAATTCTATATACCCATCGTGAGATAACTATATATATAGTGCCCTATGGCCCTTAGGCCATATGATGTGTATAGTTGCATCACAAAACACCTACATATAGCTCTATATTGGCCCTAAGGCCACAGGATGTTATATACCCATCATGAGACAACTACATATAGTGCCCTATGGACCTTAGGCCATAGGATGTGTACAGTTGCATCGCAAAACACCTACATGTAGCTCTATATTGGCCCCAAGGCCACATAATTTCATATACCCATTGTGAGACAACTAAATATAGTGCCCTATGGCCCTCAAGCCATAGGATGCATACAGTTACATTACGAAACACCTACATATAGCATCCTATGGCCCTAAGGCCACATGATGTTATATACTTATCATGAGACAACTACATATAGTGCCTTATGGACCTCAGGCCATAGGATGTGTACAGTTGCATCATGAAACATCTACATATAGCATCATATGGCCCTAAGGCCACAGGTGGTTATATACCCATCGTGAGGCAACTACATATAGTGCCCTATGGCCCTAAGGCCAAAGGATGCATATTTACTCAGCACAAAACACCTGCATAAAACATCATATGGACTAATGGCCATATGATTTATACATACTCAGTATGAACCACCTACATACAACATCCTATGGCCCTAAGTCCATAGGATTCTGTATACCCATCATGAAACAACCACATATAGTGCCCTCTGTGTATATAATCATAATGAAACACCTAGATATATGCTCACAATGAATTGACTTTGTGATAATTTTCTTAACAATTATTTATTGAAACCTTCTTGCAGGTATGGATTTTAATCAAGGTGATAGAGTATGCATGTTTGTAGCCACACAAAAGTGTTTGTGAGACAAACCCAAACGCATATTGCTTAGGAATGCTTATTGGTGAAGGAAATGTACTGGTGTCAGTTGATTTGTGTTTTCAAAAGAAATCAATTATTCCATTTGCAACAATGGATGCATTGACATTGGGAGATTCTTTTCACAGTATTGTGAAATGGAGTATTGGGTTGCTACAACATATGGATGAGATACACTACGAAGGGGTTTCTATGCCTAAGACTCACAAAGGAATGGGAGCATTCGAGGCAAAGTTTGATGGAATGAGCTATAGGGAGGTTTGGAAGGATAAGAGGGTTCAACTTTGGGATGAAAGCAAAACACATGTAGTAGCCAAAGGGGTTGTCATGTATGTGTGTCTATTTGATTTTGTGAACTTTGGTGAGCTAGGTGAAGATAAACATCGGTATTGGTATTGAAACATCCTATGCTTGTGAGGCTACTAGTTCTACACAATCTGATGTATCCAGCATCAATCTGGTTTTTTGGCCTATCAAGAGAGTGACAACTATGGATGGAAAAGCGTTGTTACAATATGAGGATTTACATGCTAGTGACGCACTACAAGATACATGCATTGAATCAGCTCGTTTGGTAGAGCCTATTTCAAAAAAACAAAAATATTGCTTTATGAATAGGAAGCCAAAAATGTATGTGAAACCTTCTAAGATATCTAATCATGCATCCCTATCATCTGTTCAACTTGTTTCAACCATAGAATGTTGTTCTATGAGGTGTTGTCAATATGCCAATAGAGATAAGGTCATGGCTATGAACAATGAATTTTGGGGACAAAGTATGCAAAATAGAACCAACTATGTGTATGATACAATGTTGACTGCTTGGCGTGAAAACAAAATAACTACAGAGACTTGCTATGTATATTATTTTAATGGCAATGAGGTCTGTAGTAGATCTTGGTACAAAATTCATGGTGATGCCGGGTTGTCTGTACTGCACTTTGGCCCGGCCAGAGAGATAAAACTCTAGGAAGAGAATGGCGAACACCGTTTTTTCTTTAAAAAATTCCCCTCTCTTTTATCATGATCTGTACTTTCTTTGCCCCACACACCTCTCTCTCTTCCCCCCCCACTTTCTTCCACCAACGGGCTAAACCCGACCCTACCGTTTGTTTTCCTCGTCTTCCCTTTCTCTCACTAATCCCATTTTTTGCCCCCTTTTCCTCTCTCTTCCTTCTTCTCCCTCAGTGTGTGAACAACCCCTAAGGGAAGCCTAATAACACATTTTTTTTCCTTATATATACATTCCATCTTGACTACATTAAGAACCCCCCCCCCCCCCCCCCCCCCCACTTCCTCACTCAGACGGCCGAAAGGCTAGCCTCTACAGCAACCAGAGGATACTTGCAATGACTAGTGGATAAGGACCACCTCTCAAGCCTATATAAAGTGGGCTCCGCTTAGCACAAAAAAAACGATATACACAAACAACAATGCACAGAAGAGAGGAGACACCCAAGAGAGAACACTCATGTGTAGAAGGAGCATACTAGCTCCATGCACGCTACATTGTAACCACCATTAATCACGAAGTGCACCCATGCTTTAGAGCTAATGGCATCATGTTTGGTTGCAAGCTTTGGGCATTTTGGCATGGGCAACATCATCACGATTCACCACACCACGTTGAGCCACTAATCACAATCACTCTTTGCACATGAAGTAGTCGTTACTCTCCACCAAGATTAAACATGAGCACGCTTGGATTGAAGGCATTGCTCCCAATGTTGGTGATGGACGTCGACGGTGGATGCATCATCTTGCTATTTCGCCTCAACTAACCCTCCTGCTGACTCAAAACCTCGCCATGCACCATATGGCGCTCATATTCCACATTACACCCTAAATACCAAGAGCCAGCTTTGTAGTCCTCAAGACCATCACTTGTAAGTATACCCTTCGCCAATAAAGGGTGTAATATTGTCTTGATCTTTTGAGTGCATTCTCGATTTGGGATTCCAAGGATTACGGGATGTTTCACTTCTTGTACACCACCCTACTCGTGCTCCATCATATGAAATATCTCCCACCAGTCAGTGTGCCCTGCCCCAAGATTTTCACGTACCTCTCTTGTGCACACGCTAATGATTAATGATTAGGCATCTTTTCTACAAGTGAAAGGTTATCACACCACCATTTCATGTTGATTACCTAGAGGGTATTTCACATTTGCTACCCTAGGTCATGTATGTTTGCGTCCTAGCCACATTTATGCTAGGTGGTGCCCCTTCCTATCCATAGGATCACTCCCACTTCGAGATGATGCTTTGGGATGTTAAGGCAGTGTGTGGTGTAGAGGCCACCGCATATGGCATTTCATTTCTGGCCATCATTTTCCTGGCGCTTCCACCGAGGATCCTTTCATGAAACCCTCCAGTTTACAAGAATGAAACTCCAAAACTTTTGTGGATGGATGAATGGCTAGCAGGGTTTGCTAACTGGCCGATAGAAGAACAAGAGCTGCAAGCACAACTAGACGAACTCCGCATCTCCATCGAAGCTCGAGTGCCAGGAATAACAATAATTGATTTGTAGTGGGAGGTCAACCAACACGCCAAAATCAGTGGGTATACATAGGCTGGGTGCCAAGAAGAAGAAGGAGGAAGTCAAAACCATGTCGGCAACCTACAACCAACCGGCAACAACAAGATGGAGGGAGCTCTGCACAATAGAGAATCAATATTGTTCTACTTCGAGAATCGTGTAACTCAATCCACCGAGGTAATTGTCACAGTCAGTTTCCAAGTCGCACCTGATGCTGCAGCACAGATAACGGAATCATTTGCTCACGCTCTCATTAGAGAGACTAGGGATCTACTGAATTTGTTTCAGGAAAGAACACCACCCTCGCCCACAATCTTGGATAGTGACTAAGCACCTCTAAGATTCACATGAATCAGTACAACCTACCTCAAGACAGATTACACATACCAACACGAGTATGCTCGATCAAGGTAATACTGGACTTGAAGGCTCACTACCAGCACGTCATCAACACCATGTTGGGTGGGGAGCAGTTTTTTGAGATTCTGGCATCAGATCAGCCATTTGTCTTACCTTTGGTACAAGGCAATGTATCGTTTGAAGTTTTAATCTATGTTCTAGTATAAGAGGGTATACACGCCTCCTTGTAAAAGAAAGAAAAAAACTTTTGCAGGCTAAGGAGTGTGTCTTTCTAGCTCTCTCTCAGTAATCATGGCAAGTGTAGCATTTCCAACATTTAAAGGAAAGAAGGGGGAGGATTTGGTAACAGACTTCCTAGATGACTTTGAAGTAGCATGTGTAGTGAGCAACAAAGATATGGATAATCCCGGGTTAGAATGTTTAAGCATCTCATGAAGCTTGAAGCTAGATCATGGTACAATGCACTTCCACAAGCAACCAAGGATGATTGGGAGCCCTTAAAAACCGCTTTTAGGAGGCACTTTGGGGGAGGTACCACTTCAGAGAAGTTGTGGGACAAGTTGAGAGACTTGAAGCAGGAGGGTCTTTTGGAATATGCCACCTATGAGTCCAAATTTGTTGATTTGTGGGAATGGTGGGTTGAGTCAGTGGCAAGGGGGGAAGCTGTGCCCGATTTCCTAAAGAAAGACTAGTTCACGAATGGCTTATGGCCACTTCTCAAGGAGAAGGTGAAGGGTAGATTCCCGGGTACATATGAGTTAGCCGTTGAGATTTCTCGCCTTAAGGACAAGAAGTTGCGAATGAAAGCCAAAGAAACCAAGTCAACAAAAGTAGGACATCGCACCGACCAACAACCACCATTCCACCACCACTGGCTCTTGGGGTAAGAGATGACCAACAAGATATGTTGGCCCATATTACTGACCAACTACAGAATTTGTCTGTCCACTTGATACAGCAAGGAAGGAATCATGAAAGATATCAAGACCCAGGAAGATCGCGATGACAACAAAACCGGGAGTATCACTGCTACAACTATGGAGAAGATGGTCACGGTATGTACTACTGTCCAAAACACGACAAAACTATAATAGAGGAGGTAGGAGGAGCCAACTGTCACCCCCTAGAGAAAGAATAGACCCACCCCGAGCTCTCTTTGTAGCTGTATTTAGTGGTTTGTAGTCAATGCAGACCCTCCACTTACCACTCTTTTTAGGCGTCACTACTACGGGTGATGCCCACTCTGAGTTTTCTACAGGATAGATGAATCCTGCTTCCAACAACTTCCTTACCTCCGCCAAGAGTGCCTTTTCTTGTATGACCCCCAGTCGTCGTAGCTTTTGCACAACTAGTTTTACCCCTTCCTTTAGTTTAATATGATGTTCCACCACTGTAATGCCTATGATTCTTTCGTAGTTATCAATGAATAGGTCAGGAAATCCCATCAACATTTGCAAAAAACTATCTTTCTCCTCAAGTGTTAATTCCGTGGACAACATACCCCTCAACCTACCTTCTCCTAGGCCAGGTGATTTGCTCTCCTCTTCATTGTGTTGCCCTTCCGGTGACGGATTACCATTTGTGCTTACCTTTTGTGGATCCTTTATGACGATGCCCATCACATCGATGGAACTGTCACTTTCGTTGGTGGATGTGGTCTCCTCCTTAGAAGTGGAAGACTCGCTTGTGGTTTCATCTGCTGATGTTTCCAGATTCATTTTCTTCTGCTTGCCAATCTTCATGTCGTAGTAGATTGCCTCCCCTTTCTTACCGGTCATGCGTAGAAGGCCAGTGCCCCAGTCCTCTTTTGCCTTCATGGCCATCAACCATGGCCTTTTCAATATTAATGGATAGCCCTTCCCCTTAGTAGGCATTACAAAAACATCTACCTCTACCTCGGTGTTGAAATCTTTTATCTTCACAGCACTTACCACACCTACACATTTTACCTTTGCGTTGTTTGCCATCTATGCCTTGCATGGAGAAGGCCTATCAACCTCAAGCCCCAACTGAAGCATCATAGCTTTGCTTATCATCACACATATTTGTGCACCTCCATCAATGTAGGTATTTCCAATTCTCTTCCCTTTACTGTTGACGTCGATAGTTGGGAGAATGTCGTCCATGTTGCAACCCGAAATTGCTCCGGCTACCTTTTCTTTGGAGCGTCTTGTACTCACCATTTTGGACCATTGCCGCCTTATCTTTGGTGCGAGATGTAGCAGTTGTGGCCATGTAATCTTTGGTCCTTGATCTTCCACATCCAATGTTATATCATAGGGTTTATAACTTTTCCCTAACTAGAAGTCGGTGATGCCCAATTTTTGTCGTGGCCTGGGTGGCCTCTTGCTAGTCTCTCCTCTCATGCTTCTCTCAACATCTTATTGTGTGGCTTTCTCTCTCCTAGATCTTTTCACAGTCATGGCTTCAAATGGTTCTAAAAAGGTTACCTTCTCTTTACCCTTGTCCCTCTCCCTTGCTCTGGGTGGATCCACTACTACAGCCTTTCCTTTCTCCTCTAGCCTTATGATGTTTACAGGGCGATCACGTGGTGGTGGTGAGATAAAAGAAGATTCTGCTCGTGACCAAGGGAAGATTGTAGCTTGTGCAAACTAGTATCTTGACGGTATACCCTCTTTTTTGTTTTTTAAAATATTACAAGGTCAAAACGCCCAATTTGAAAGAAAATCTTTCAAATTTTAGCCTTGTTTTTAAAGTTAAAAAATCACGCATTATAGCTTTTGAGACAACCTATTGGATCTATATATGGCTCACTCCACTCAACCTGGTCTCACCTATATATTTGTATGTTGTCCTCAATATTAATCAGTCTTTGGGAGAATGCATGGTCTGTCTCTTGTCTTATCTCGTCTCTCTCTCTTTCTCTCTAGAGCTCAACATGGTATCAGGAGTGGTAATGATCACACGACGATTCAATTCATGGTGAAAAAATTGAGTATGTGTATGCGATTCGTATGTAAGATTCATAATTGCTACAAAATTTAATTTTGAGGATTGATTCTTGTTAATTGTGGTTTTTTGCGTTAAGAAGAATATAATTAGTGTTTTGTATGGCATTTATTGCTAATCGATATGGTGAATCCTTGATCAAGTTCTTGTTGATTTGTCTTTTGACACTCTGAACTTCGTCTCAATTTTCAGGGGCCTTCTGCTCAAAATTTGAAAAAATAAAAGAAAGCACTATGGAGAGTAGTGCAATGGCACTTTTAATCCAAACCTTGTTTGTATCCTTGAGCTCTTTAATTTGAGTTCTAGGTTTGCATCAATCAGAGTTCGCAGTAGATAGTTATGTTGTTTTTACTACAATCAAGCTTGATGTAGGTTTTGTCCTTGTACATCTATGTGAAGCGTCCACAATCATTTTTCTAATTTTGACGTCAACTTTTTTGAGAAAATTTAGCTTTTGCTATTCATAGTGTGGCCATCAATCTTGAGTCTCACATTATGTCTCACATCACTCTATTTTGAGGACTCTTTTATTACTAACGTCTCCTTTTTTTTGCTTTTTTTGGGTGACGTCCCTCACATCTTTGGACATTTATTGAGCATCCTTCTTGCGTTTATTATTGACAGAACATGCTCGTCATATTTCTCTTGTTTTCAACTACAGCCTTCACCATATATTGTGTGTAGATTCTACAATCTTATCTTATACGTCTTCTCACAACCAGATATGGCTATGACTATTCTCGTCAATGGTATTCCTTCTGGCCAGTGTTTTGTTCCTCCTTTCCAAGGCCAAGGATTTCCGCTAGAAAGCAAAGATGTTGCTAATTGTTCAAGGTGATGAACTCTCTAATATTGTTCTTGAAAATTGTGTAGGTCCACCTCAACCTATTGATATGGATCATGAGACAACGTGCTTACTGAAGGACCTGTATTTGAAGATTAGCATGTTGCATATATGGATTAGGAATGAAGTGATAAAGTAGATCATTGATATATTCTTTATGCTCTTAGTATTTCCCTTTTGCTTGATGTGTGTGAACTGCCTACTTTCCACGACGTATGGAAGTACCTTATTGCAAACTTTTAGAATAAATCTGTTATAGAAATACTTTATTTGAAAGGTTTTCATAACAAGATACAATATGAAGTTGGTACTGCCAGACAGGACATACTGAGTCTTTCAAATCTATTATTAATCAACTTGCTGTTGTCGGTGATCCTGTTCCACAGAAATAAGTGATTACACTTCTCCTTGACACGGTGAAGGACTCTTCTTATGATAACATTGTTACCATGATTTCTAATAAGGATGGTCTCCACTTCAACCAAGCCTGCATGTCTTTAATTGAATACTCTCAACGTCAAGAGCGATGTAGTGATGGTCATGATACAGCTATGATTTCACAAGAGGAGATTGAGCCACAACAGATGGAACATGCTTTTTATGCTTGAAGGCGTCTATTTCAGTGAAGAAACCGCAGAGGTAGCCATCATGGTAATATTTTCTCTCATATCAAATTTCCTAATAAGCAATGTTCTTACTGCAAACAGAAATTTCCATAATGAAGATGATTGTTGGACACGTCAATATGATGAAGAACACAATGTTACCACTAAACAACCATGTTTATCTAGAGATTATTCTTCTATTTGCAAATATTGTGGATGATCTGATCATCCCACTCATGTGTGCTATAAGCGTCAATTTGACACAGATTGTAATAGAGCATATGCTACTGAACATCAAAACAATATTGTATCAAAAAAAAGCTGCATCCTATGTTCAACTGCTCCAGATTGAATACCTCATGTACTTGATGTATCACTTTTTATTGTCGATTTTGGTGCTATAGGAAATATGACATATCAGTTTAAGTGGCTCCATAACTATCATCCACTGCTAGTTCAACGTGTTGTTTATCTTCATGATGATATGACTTGTCAAGTAAAGGATATTAGAGATTTATATTTTGGAACCTTATCTTCTTTCACTCCAATTTTGCAAGGAGTATTATATGTACCTGATCTTAAACGTAATCTTCTTTCAGTTTGCTAGACTTATTGATCTTGGTCTCTTTGCTGGATTTAATCATACCAAATGCCGAATTGAGAAAGATGGATAGACTATAGCCGTTGCTCCTCGAAACAATAATTTGTTTGAACTTTCTCTCAATGATATTGTAGCAAGTGTTTTCACTACTCCAGGTGATCATGATTGCAAAGTATGGCATCATCATTTTCTTCATGCTGATTTTCCAAAACTCCTTGATCTTCAGCGTCGTGATCTTATTCCTGGCATGGATCATAAAGCTCATCCTCATATGGAAATTTGTGAGTTTTGTGCTCTTGGGAAACATAATTGAATACAACTCATTCCCATGACATATTGGATCTTGTTTATATTGATATATATATGGACCTCTACCTTCTTCAAGATCACAATATCACTACTTCACACTACAAGAGGTTGTGTGCTCTTGTGACGCTGTTAGCAACAAAAATACACTGGGTTTTTATAACCCCCGGCGTCGCTAAAACCGTCGCTACGAGAGCGTCGCTATATGCATCACTATATAGAGATGCTCATAGCGATGCTCATAGCAACGGTTATAGCGACGTTTACACAGAAGACTATAGCGACGCTCATAGCGACGCTACAGAGCCATAAATAGCGACGGTTATAGCGACGCCCGAGAGAATTTTTTTTGGTGGTAGGGCATTGAATGCCCTGCCACCCATCAACCATATTGTACTTGATTCACTTTTTAAAAAAAGTGCAAGGGTAGATAATAGACCCAAAATAGTCACCCACAAGATGCATTGTTTGCAAAATTGACAATTGTACACATCATAGGCAAAATGAATTGATTGGAAAATGTAATAATGACAATTGTACAACATCATAGGCATAAAGAATTGATTGGCAAAAGGAACTGCGGTGACAAATTTAATAATATACATGGTTCAAAAAGACGTATAAAATCCGTCTCATGATACATAAGCTATGAGAAACCCTAAACTAATGCTATCTAGCTACGGCTAAACTGACGTTGTCTAGTCAGAGGTCTCATCGCGTCCAAGCGGCGTATCTGTCGAATTCTGCAAAAAAAGACAATAAGACAGCTTTCAGTAAGTGTAAACATATAACGACATTTATAAAACAATACAAAAAATAGAAAAGAGTAAACCCTAATACTAACCATGCCGCCGCCAGAACTGAGAATGTCCATCAGGGCGTTTAAGCTTCCTGCCTACGTACTCACGCTCGTACGGTGTGGGATCACGTCCTGTCATTGACCACTGTCAAAACATACAAAGATTTCATTATGTTAGAATTAAAAAACTCATAAACCCTAAACTATCGAACATAAAGAGCAATGCAAAAACCCTTACAAAATCGGCTTCAAATGATGCCCATCCACCGCTCCCCAAGTGGTGCGAGCTCCCTGCCTCTACTCGCGCTCTGGCTGCATCCTTTTGTTGCTTCCACTTGTCGGGATTCTCGCGCGCTGCTTTCTTCGCATTCTTCCAATCTTCTTTGGCCACCAATCTGGCCTATTCCACCCATTCTTGATTTCTTTTTGCACTTCGGAACGCTTGTGTTTGCAGTATTCGTGCATTTGAATCTTCATCAGGTCTTCATTGAAGCGCTGATCCCGTGTTGGAACGGGAAACTCATCATGAAGTATGCTGATGACTCTGTTTTTTAAATCACTTGGTACTTCACTCCATTTGTTTAGTATGTAGTGTCTAAACAGCTGAGAGCAAAGACCACGCATGCGCGAGATCACCTTCTTGCTGTCATCATCCATGATGATGCCGCCGCTAAAGTTGACTGAGTAAGACAAGCCCTCTGGCCGGTGACGCGTGAACCTGGGTGTCCCGGCAGGGGTCTCTAGCTGTGTGTCGATGGAGGTACGGACGTCAGGTGTCTCCACCGGCGTCTGGGCCCCGAAGCGAGGAGTGTCGAGTGGGGTGGCTCTTGGCAGAGTAGGTAGAGGTGTGTAGCTTCTAGGAACAGTCAGCCGTGCAAAACTTGGCGTAGATGGCGATGTTGTGGCTGGTGTGGGGGCGGGCAAAGAAGGGGAGGGTAAAGAGCCTCGTCGAACACGAGGCGGTGTGGAGGCATCGGTGGCGGAATCCCCACAACAACCGCCACCGCCACCACTAGAGCGCCGGTGTCTAGACAAGTGTGAAGCTCGTCTCGTCGACGCCGAAGCTTCGGAGCGCGCCGAATGCTCCGAAAGAGAGGGAGATGCGGATGGATTAGGAAGGCGCGATGATGCGCCAGAGCGATGACGCTCCACGTACCACTGTCTCTGCTACGGTGACAAAGAAGAAAGAAACTCCTCATCATCCATACCTGCATTCAACACACGAATATTTAAACTTAAAATTGAATGAATAGAGTAGACAATGACGCAAAGACCATTAAATACAATGACGTAATGACGCAATGAATTGAGTGATAGAAGAGGGAAGTCGAAAACTCAGAATTTTCAATCAAAAGATGTGAGCGCGAGTAGAAAAGAGCGTTATACACCATGGAAGGTACTTAGAGAGCCAGAGCTTTTACAACACGGAGCAAAATTGTTCAAATACAATATTTGTGGCTTAAAGAGATCTCTCTCTCATCCTCGCATAACTCAGCATAACTTCCTATATCTATATAGAGCTCTCCGTTTAAACACATATCCTTTGTTTCATTTTGTAGCTCCTCTGCATGCACCCCATATAGAGTAGTAGCATCTTGATGCTCGTCTGGCACCACCACAGCGGCTTCTGATTGAGCATCTTCTCTGATCTCCTCCATTGATGCCGTTGTGATTGGCACATGGTAGCCTTCATACGTCCTTGCACTACGAGGGGCTACCTCTATGATGTACCACCAGTTTGATGTAGACTTTGTAGGATGAAATATTACCTGCCAGAGCCACATAACTTACATGAGAGCTTTCAAGCACATAACTTGTAAAAGGGGGATGTTAACTATTTACATACTTACTTGTTCACAATGCTCGGGTAGTACGAAAGTGTCTCTTAGGTCAGTCTATTTCTTAGTAGAATCCACCTCAAGAAAACCAGACTCTCCTCTACGCACAGTAGCGTTGCGACCATCCATGATTATCTTGAACCATTGCACGTCGAACAAGTCGACAAAAAATCCTCTGTAATCGATCCTCAAAATCTCTTGCAGCGTGCCGAAGTAAGTGAGTTCCGCCACCACAGGATCTGCATCAGAGGAACGTCGTCGACTAGACTGTTCAAATTTTGCCATGATTCCACAATCTTGAGTAAAACGCTTTTTGTCGATTCGTTCCACCCTAAAATGTCGACCTTTACACCATGCTGCTGTGTATGACTTATACTACAACGAACAAAGATTATGAGTGGCCGTTCAAACGTTTATAAATAAAGTCACTTGCTAGTCGTACATTGCAAACTTACCTTGGTCGCGCAACCCGGAGAGTACTCCCACTCTTCCTCAGTCACTTCGTCACCGCATTGTTGTGCGCTTTTCAATTGGTTGTGCAACCATATTAAGCTCATGAAGGTTGGTAGGCTCTCCAGAACCGCTGGATAGTGCATCGGTGGTCGTCTTCCCCGTATCCACTCGATTCGTGCCCTTAATTGTCGCTCTTGCTTTGCATCCTCATATTGTGAAATCCACTTTTGCATCACTGGATTGTGAAGCATGCAAAATCGGTTGATTTTAGCCTCTAGATCTTCCGTCATCTTCTTCTCAACACCGAGATTGCACATGACAATCCCAGATATGCGCTCATCATCTATGGTTCGCCATAGCGTGTCTCGGGCTTTATCAAATCCGTCTAGCCACTCTCCAATGTACACTAGGGACTCTCATACCAACCAACCTTCTGCCATGCTACCCTCCGGACGTGCCTTTTGACGCACATATCCCTTAAGCGTTTTCATGAAACGTTCTAAGAAGAACATCCATCTGGAATGAACTGTGCCAGCTATCTCCACCTCATCAACTATGTGAACAAGAAGATGCACCTGAATGGTTAGCATGGTAGTAGGAAAATGTTTGTCAAACAAGCACACAAGCTCCGCAGCATTTAGTTTGGCGAATGGTATGGAGTCTACGTTGATCTCCTTTTGTGAGATCCATTGCACCAGCTTTGCAAGTTTGTAGATTGTGTTACGGATGTCGAGAGACAAACATCCCTCAATGGCAACCGGTAAAATAAACTGTAAAGTATGTGCAGCAATGATATTAAAGTCCACATTTTATGCAATGATATTAAAGTCCACTATGAACGTACCTGACACATTTTATGCCAATCGTGTGACTTCAAACCGGTAAGCTTTCCTTCTTTAGTAAAACACGTTTGGAGCGAGTGCATTACGCCAGTGGGGGTCCGCAAAGATCGAATGGTCTCTTTTACTTTACGTTCTTGGGCTCCTGTGAAAATCCATGGTGCTTTAGGGAGTTTTATCGATCCATCAGACGCTGTTTGCGGCCAATATTGCTCCATACGATCCACATTTCTAAGGTCAACTCTGGCTCCCAAAGTATCTTTCTTGCCGGTCAGATGGTCCCATAGTAGATTACCCACATTCTTGAATATGTGCATTGGATCGAGCAAGTGATTGATCATGAGTCGGGGCCAGTATGGTAACTCGTACCATAGAGATAGTCTCTTCATCTCTGGAGGCAATCCGTCATCGCACATCTCCTTCTGCTCTAACCATGCTTGTGCAGACATCCTTGGTGGCTCTCTTCCCAAAAAGCCGTCGTGTAACACATGATTCTCTGGAAGATACGCTTGATGACCTTCGTAGATTTTCTTCTTCAGTGAGGGTGCCCTACGTGCATTCAGTCTAGGTCCACATGTGACACATGCTCTGTATCCGCTTGTTCGAATCCCTACATGTATACACATGATAATAGATCAACTATGGGAAAAAACAAGATTTACAGTGTCTGAGTGAGAAGTGTCAATAGATCACCTGAGCATTCTGTTAGCCCGGGATAGTCATGCGTGGTCCACATTAGAATGCCTCAGATCAAAGCATTCCGTCGTCCTGTGTGTCGGCTCATATCCACCACCTCTATGCCAATCCACAATTGTTGTAGCTCTTCCAATAGTGGACCAAGATACACATCCATATTCCCCACTTTATATCGCCCTGGCACAATCAAGCTTAGCCATAGGTGCCCCTTCTTCGTAGTCAACCACGGGGGAATGTTGTAGTTGACGATGACAACGGGCCATACACTGTAAGATGTTGATCTTTGACCAAATGGATTTACGCCATCCATAGCCAGGCCTAAGTGCAAATTTCGAGCTTCCCTGGCAAAATCCGACCATGTTCCATCTATATGTTTCCAGGCTGCGCAATCTGCAGGAATTCGTAGCACACCATCCGAAGATTTATTCTCCTCATGCCATGATGCTAGGGCGGCCATGGACTTACATTCGAAGAAATGCTTGATGCGAGGAAGCAGAGGAAAATGTCGCAAAATCTTTTGTGGAATTTTTGTCCCGTGGAGATCTACTTGATATCTTTCGGAATCACATTTCGGACACTTCTCCATGTCTATGTATTCCCCTCTGAAAAGAATGCAGTCATTAGGACAAGCGTGGATAGAATTATAATCCATTCCCAAGTATCGCAAAATCTTTCTTGCTTCATCTCGGGAATCTGGCATCACATTGTCAGCTGGTAGTATGTGCTCTTTAAGCAATCTACACAACATAAAAATACGATACAGTCGTGTAAAAATCTATCAGATCATAAACTAATAGGGATTATAAGAACTAAACTAACAGGGATTATAAGAACCTTAAAACTGATTTAACACATAATTTTTCACATAACTCGGCAAGAGTTGGCATTCTCATCACTAAAGATGTGAGAGTTAACTTCTGGCGGTGATGCTGCCTCATCTCCATCCACATCTGATGACAACAATTGGCCCTTTAGACCGTTCTTGCTCTTGTTACTAACTTTGAAGTTGCTGTTGAATGACTAGAGGTTGTCTAGATGGTCATTGTGTCGGGGATGTAGTGACTCTTGTTGCCCTGAAGATCCACCTTCTTCCCTATCTTCTGAAGACATTTCACCAGTACTTTTGGATCGACGGAGCCCACCATGAGTGAAGGTAGCAATACCCTATATTCCATTGAGGGCTTTCTTCACCCGCTTCATGCAGGCATCGCAGTCTATGGAGACCTAAATCTAATCTAATATAACGTAAATCTAAATCTAGCGTAAATAAACGTAAATCTAGTTAAAAATAAACCTAAATCTAATCTAATTTAACTTAAATAAACCTAAATCTAATTTAACGTAAGTCTACATCTAACCTAATCTTTAACGTCTTTTAGGATAGTTTCCTACGATGTTATAACTCTCTTCTTCTTGTGTGTGTGCGCGTGTGTGGATGTATGTGCTAATAAAAAGAGATAAATGGTATAACCTTTCTATCACCCATGCCAAGTATGATAGATTGATTATGCCATTTCCCTCTTGAATAATAGGTCTTGAGTTCAACTCCTCGTCGGCTAGATCTTTAGGTCTTTTAATTTTAATTAGTTTCCTACGACGTTAAATTAGTTTCTCTCTATTTCTCTCTCAATGTGTGTGCGTTTTTTTGGATCGTATGCATGTTTTCTCTCTCTTTTCCTCTCTCAATGTGTGCGTTTTTTGTTTATGCATGCTCTCTCTCTCTTTTCCTCTCTCAATGCGTGCGTTTTTTGTTTATGCATGCTCTCTCTCTCTTTTCCTCTCTCAATGTGTGTGTGCATTCTTTGTTTATGTATGTGTGTGTACGTTTTTGTTTATGTTTGTACTCTCTCTCTCTCTCTCTCTCTCTCTCTCTCTCAAAAACACTATGTGTGTGTGTGTATGTGTGTGTGAGAGAGAGAGAGAGAGGGAGAGAGAAAGACGGGAAGGGAACATGAGAATGAGGAGAGGGAAGGAGCATACCTGGCTCTCCTTCCTCTCCTCGTGTGTGTGTGTGTGTGTGTCGAGAAGAAAGAGAGAGAGAGAGAGAGAGAGGGAGAGCGTTACCTGCTCCTTGCTTGAGGACGCCGAAAAACTCAGATCTGAGATCTGAGTTTTTGGGCGCGCTCGGTTATTTTTTTAGCCCAGCCGGCGTCGCTATGAGCGTCGCAAATTTACAAAGAAATTTGCGACGCTCATAGCGATGTCGGGATTTTTTTTTTCAGCGTCGCTGTGTGAGCGTCGCTAACATGAATAGCCTCTTGTAGTGTCATTACCTTCATTGATGATTTCTCATGGTATACAATTATATCTCTACTTAGACAAAAATCTAAGGCCTTATCTATTTTCAAACAATTCAACAAGGATGCGAAGCTTCAAACTGGTCGTCGCCTCAAGAAGCTTCGTAGTGACAATGGAGGCAAATATGTTTCTCAAGATTTTGTGAGTTATTGTGCTGACAATGGAGTTCATCATGAACACACTATTCCATATTCACCTCAACAGAACGGCGTTGCTGAATGAAAGAACCGCACTATCCTCAATGTTGTAAGATGTATGCTGATTCATTCTGGGTTATCTCGTGTTTTTTGAGCTAAAGCTACTTTGACAGCGTATTTATTCAGAATCATCTTCCTACTATTGCACCCTCGAGTAAGATACCCATCACAACATGGACAAGTGACACTCCTTCTATATCTCATTTTCAAATCTTTGGATGTATTGTTTATATTCATGTTCCCAAAGAAATGCAAACAAAGCTTGATGCTCTTGGTCTTAAAGTTATTTTTACTGGATATTCTAACACTTCCAAAGGCTACAAATTCTAGGACCCTTCCTCCAAGAATGTAATTGTGAATTGTGATGCTACTTTAACAAACAACTTATGGGAGGCTCATGGTCCATGGATGATTTTGATGATACTAAATCCTTGCTTTAGGCTTTTCTATTTATTTGATATGATGAAGCTCTTCCTATAGAGCAGCTTTTCTCTTCACAACCATCCATTATGAGTGTGACCAATGATGATGTTGATATTTTTGATGATTTTCCTATTGATTTTAAACATGGTTCATGTCATGTTTATGATGACGATATTGTTGATAATACTTTCTCTACTTTTGAAGATACCATTACTTATAATGAATCTATCTCTTCACCACAAAAGGATCAATGGCAAGAGGCTATGGAAGGAAAGTACAATGTCTTATCTCTAAAGCTACATGGATATTAATTGAACTATCTCCTGATCGTACAACTATTACGTGTAAGTGGGTGTATAAGAAAAAGGTAAAAGCAGATGGATCTTTGACAAGTTTAAGGCACGTTAGTTGCAAAAGGTTACTCTCAAGTTACTGGTGTTGATTATCAAGAGACCTTTTCACCAATTGTTCGCATTACAAGTGTTCGAGTTTTATTGGCATTTGCTATTCAGTTTGATTTAGAGTCTTATCAAATGAATGTGCGAACTACTTTTCTGAATGGTGATCTGGAAGAGAAAATTCAGATGGAACAGCAAGAAGGGTTTGTTATTTCAGGTAAAGAAGACCTTGTTGCTCAACTCCATAAGACACTATATGGTATCAAACAAGCTTCATGGGCCAGGTATACAAAATTTTATCTTTTTCTCACCTCTAAAGGATTCATCTCTTTCTCTTTACACCCCAACTTATACATAAAACGCCAAGGTAGCAATTTTGTGATTCTTGCTCTTTATGTTGATGATACCATGCTTGTTTTTAATGATTTGGGATTTCTTCAGCAACAACAAGTAAAAAAATTATTTTCTTTTGCATTTGATATGGTGGATCTTGTAGAGATTCACTCGTGTCTTGGCATTCAGATTCAACAAAACCGTACAAAAAGTATTTTATTCCTTTGACAGTCAAAGTTTATTGCAGATACTATTTAAATAGTTGGTATAGAATCTGCATATTTGGCCAACACACCTTGCCTTGCAAGTTCTACAAAGAACACTTTTGACAGTGGCGATCAACTTGTCACAAATCAACTCTATGTTAGCTTGATTGAATGTCTTCAGTTTGTTGGCATAAACACTCTTCCTCATATTTTGTTTGTTTTGCTAATTATCATGAACAACATATTGCACGTCCTTCTCTTAAGCATTGGTCTGCAGCAAAGCGTATATTGAAATACTTAAAAGACACTACAGATTTTGGTTTGGTCTATCGACGTGGACAATTGACATCAAATTCTATGCAATCTCTTTCTCTTTTGGATTACACAAATGCAGACTGGGCAAGCTCACATTTATCTATGCGATCAAATAGTAGAAATTTCTGCTTTATAAATGGTTGTCTTTTTCTTATACCAGCAAGAAAAAACATTGTGTTGCAGTTTCTACGATTGAGTCAAAATATATTGCTGCATCACCTGTACCTCGTGAGCTGATCTGGCTTCGATAAATGATGGTTGATATGAAGTACGCAAAGGCACCATAATGATTGAACAATGTTCAAGTGGCCATATGATTGCAGAAATTCTTACTAAAGGCCTCAACGAGTCACATTTCATCCTCTTGTGCTCGGAGCTTGGAGCTGCTTCGGCCTCACTCTTTCTAGATTAGTTTCTCTGCTGAGGCGGTACGGGGTGGAGAACAAGAGAGGCAACCTCTAAACACCCTTCAAGACTCCCAGGCTGCTCAATTGGGGCTGGGGCAACCACAATCAAGGAACAACAACAAAAAACCCACAGCCAAACAAGTGAAGGGGCACCACCTAGTTATAGAGCGAACTAGGACACAAAATAGGAGAATCCTTCAGCAATACAAACGAAAAGTAAGGTAAACTATTACTAATATCAATGCTACAAATACACACACCAAACACTGAGAGAGAGAGAGAGAGAGTTTTATGCAAGAATTAAGATTCAATTTAAATGATTGACGCGGGTGTATAAACAACTTGGAGGAGAGTCAAGAGACACAATTAATTTTGATGATATTGTAATCTACACATTATCTTAGGGTTATGGGAGCCCTCTCATCATACAACCCTCTTATAATGTTTTCCCAAGCAACAAAACAAACACAAAAGCTCTTGAGTCACATACAAGCAAATACTACAAAGAATATCAAAATGAGAATGCATCACCTTAAACCAAACGAGATGAGGTTGCCAAGCATGAAGAGACTCAAGAAAGTTTTGAACTGTGGTTGCACCCAACTTATTGATTCAACTGATGCGTAAGAGTAGGTACAACTTTGATTGGAAGTTATGACTCCCTCCCTCCCTTGCAATGCTACAACTAGCTCAAAGAAGCTTTCCTATACACCACAAGTAATGGTGCATAGAGAGCTCACTCTCTCCCCCTACGATTAAGATGAAAAATGGTATGCTCAAAATAGTGAGCAGTAGTGTAGAAATCATTCTATTTACAAAGGCAAAAGTTCTCTATTTATAGGTGAGGTGAGCTCTTATTAGGATTAGACCTAATCAACATTTTCATAGAAAACCATAAAATTATTATATGTTCTTATAAGAGTGGGCCCCTCTTGTCTCTTGAGTCACATGGATGTGGACTCAAGAGGAGAAATTATTGAGGTGAAATAGAGAATATTCTAGAGAGGTGAGTGATTTTTTGTGTGAGGCTGCCTACTCCAAGATACAATAGAGTGGGTACAATTTACAGGAAGGGTTAGTCATTAGTGTTAGTAGTTTTTGTGGTTAGTAGGATGGGGTACAATTACATGGCATATGCATTCAAGGTGCATCACATTATTTATGAAATGATAAAAAGTAAGAGAACGATGGGAATATACACAATTTGATGGAAACCACAAGATGGAAATGGAATTTTCCACCTATCTCCTCAAGTGAATGAAGTGATTGTAGAACTTTGTCGGTGTAGTTTTTGTGACCATGGAATAGTTTAATTTTTCATGATCAAACTCCTCCTTTTGCAGAGCTTGGTCTTGTTTATTTACTGATTTTTTCTCTCTTTGTGAAAGCATGAAGAGGTTATGATAATATGAATTTGATTCTAGAGAGAGAAATTGAGATATATGTGTATAGAGATAATAATTTTGAGCTATAGAGTAAGGGAGATATGGAAATGGTGAAGAAGATGAAAGAAGCCATGAAAGTTACAGGGTTTAGTGAGAGATAGAGAGGAATGAGTGTGTGCATGTGTGGAAGTGGGAAAGGAGGTGAGAGAAGACTATGGGTTACTTTGTGAGAAAAGTGGGCAGACTGTGGTCCACTCAAAAAATCCTATCTCACCGGTGGTAGCTCCAAAAATCATGAAAATCCTTGAGGTTATTATTAAGCTTATGGACTACGTTTTCTTTGTTTACCACTTATTCAAATTATGAGCGGAGATAAGTACCAAAAATCTCACCAAAAAGCCTATTTTTAATGCCTGCAAAAGTCTTTTAGTGGCCCCCTCCTTTGTTGAATTTTCACAATGCATCCAAGAGTGAGCCCCTCCTTTGTCATGTCATGATACAAAGCATCCAAGTCACCTTTACACATGCATGGAGGAGGATTATTGATGAAATAACAAATATATACATGGTGGAACTAGTGTATGGACTATTCATGGATTTTAGCTCAATGAGCGCATGGTGTTAGAATAATGAGTATATAATAGGAAAAAATATGAAAGAATTATCGATATGGAAAAATATATTGGAATCATATGATATGATCAAGACCTATTTAGAAATTTTGAGAGTTATTCAAGTCCCATTTCTTATAACACTAATAAAAAACTTAGTATTTTTGTGTAGTTTGAGCTATCATCTATTCACAGTTACACTCTATGTTTCATATACCCCTTAACACATATCTATAGGGATATGTGTATTTATATACATACTTATATGCATCAACTACAATGACATCAAAAGAATGAGGGAAGCATGGCACTAATTCAATTTGCATTATACTACATTATTCATGTAGAAAAAGTTCTTTGAATCACTAGCTCAGATTTGAGACATTAACGTTAAAGAATTGGCTATATCAACACTCATAAAAAGAATCTACAATAATCAAAAACAAATTTTAGAATTGAAGGGACCTCAAAATAGTGTGGTGTTTAGAAACACCAAGATAAAAAATAAAATCCAATTCACATATTTACATGGATCCAAGTATTGTACAACACATCTGAGGAAATGATACTATGTCAAGAGGCTCAATGACTATAAATACATCATTAAACTTTGCATTTTCTCATGTATTTCTCCAATACGTACAAGGTTTCTCTTTCACAAGTTGCTTAATTTACCAGCATATTGCAAGTATACTCTCGTTTGTCCCTTGCATAGATCCAACTAAGTAACCATGCAATGATTGTTCTCTCCAAAAAACTTTCAAGCACTTCATTTGATTGATTCCACATTTTTGGAAAAATTAATTAGGTTCCGGGCATATTCCACATTACATTGTAAAGGGCCTCGTAAAAAATTAAGGTATTATTTCCATCCAGATCATGAAAAATTCTCCATGCTACATCCAAGTTCTTGTGGTATACAAATCGATATCCAATTAGAAGATCTATCTTTTGGCATGCTGCCTGTCCTGCTATGACATTAAATTTTTGATGGTGTTGTGGAAAGCATAACTCAAGAATACGACGAGTCCTTTGCAATCTATTAGTGCTCCAAATCCACACCTCAAACCAGTGCATGTAAAAATCAAAGAAAGTGAATGCATCTTTGCGAATAAAATGCCACACATTTGTACTCTCTTCAACGAGATGCATATGTTTTCCCCAATCTGGGCATACATCACCATGTTGCATTTCAATGGTCTTAAGTAAAACACCATTGAGTTCAAGGATCAATACTCTTCTTTGTTTCCATATAGTATCAAAGGGTAGTGGAATCAATTTCCTTCTAGGTCTATGAGTCCTCAATGACATGTGCCACCTCAATAGTAAATGCTTTGTACATTTGAAATCAAATTTATATGCTTCAGAATCTCCTCTTCCAAAAAAAAGGCATGATGGTCAATGGAAGAGATATTATTTTCAATTAACACACTGTGCACCAACATTATTTATTTTATCCATGATATATATAGACTTAAACCTTGAGAAGACAACAAAAGAAAATATTTTTCTTCAATACACAGAAGAAATCTTGTACAAAGAGCTCCAACCACAAAGATAAAAGAGAGACTTCTTTTCCAAGGCTGAATAACATCTAGTTGATGAAATATAAAAGTGTAATATTTGGTTCATGTTCAAATAATTGGACCCAACACATTCTTTTGGCCGGAATACTAGAGCCCAACACATTGTTTTGGTCAAAATCTTCTTAACACATTTCCACCACTCTAGATGTATGTGAACATTCCAGGTCAACGCGCATGCCAAGCCCTTACTGGTTTTTTTCTTCCACCTGCAATAACAAATATTCTAGATTAGATAAAAATTTGATTTTATTTTTTATATTTTTTGATAAATCTAAAGTGAGTCCTACCCATAAGCTTAAGTAGGCCTTTTGTAGCTTTGATATGTATGCTTTTGCTGCAACTCCGCTAATGAAATGACCACGAACATACCTCAAGCTAGTAGCATAAGCAATAGCATGTTTATCACTCAAACTTTTTGTTTTGTGAGACAATTTTAACAAGTTCAGCTGGTTTGAAGATAATAGTGGCACACCAAACTTGGATGCCAACATAGCTGGATCCTTGCTTAAGGAGTTTACTACTTTCTTGCCTCTACTTTCTTGAACATAACTTAACTTGTTATTGCACAATGGTAGCTGTGAATATGCACAAGATGAGCTTTCCACTTCGATTGAATTGTTGTCAAGTTCTTCCCTTAGAACTTGGACATTGAACATGCCCCATTCTTCCATAATGTCTTGAAACTTTGTAAATAGTTCATGAACCTCTGTGATTGGAGATTGTCCTAGCCGATTGAGTGAAATAACAGATCGAATGTCATCTGTATTATTTCGATTTAAAAGGTATGGTAGAAGCTCATTGCAAAGAAGATAGTTAGGCCTCCCTTGAAAACTTTCAGGATATAAGCAGTTATCATTTGGGTTAATACATCCCTTGAAAGGGCTATCATCAATGAGCAATGTATTCTTTGTACTGCATAAATTCTTGCACTGATACCAAACCCTCAACAAAGGCTTAAACATAGCCTCAACATTAGGCTTATCCGGTCTATACACTTTTCGAAGATTATGGATGTAGCAATCTTCTTGTCCCCATACCATAAAGAAATGATATTTTTTATGTGCATGCTTTTCAAGAGTGTTCACATAAGTGCAAACATTCTTTTGTAGCATGGTGGACCAAATACCAACATGAAAGTACTGACATATCTCATCCAAAAATTCAAAACAACCCGGGCGAACAGCAATTGTGGTGTGACCAAGGTCAATTTTGACACAATCTGTACATGGATGCCTCTTGTCTTATTTGCTGAGTAAAAGTCCATTAAGATCAAGAATGAGTGCATGTTTCTTCATGCTGATTGCATGAGCAATATTTTTTGCATACGATACAAAAGAATGATAACAATTTAAGTTTTTGCACTTATAAATCTCAAAACAAGGGACCATATATTTGCAGCACACAATTGTAAATTGCACACGTTTATTTACGTCTCATACTCCCATACTCATCTATAATGATGTCTCCTAAAAGTGATTGCATTTCTCTATTGATGTGGGAAGATTGGAAGACTAGTTTATCTCCATCTCTCTCAAAAGAATATAAGCTTCCAAGTGGCCTACATTTTTGTGCATCAGGACGTAGCTCCTCAACGTTGATGTCTACTTGTGGCACACTCGATCCTTGATTTTGAATGTCAATTTCACCTACAAAGACAACATAATAGAATTTTGTATTATCTTCCAAAAAGGGCCATATCTATACTAATCAAATTGGACAAACAAGTACCTTTGTTTTTCTCACCAAATTCAATCCCTTGCTCCCTTTCTTGAATGCTTTGGACTTTGCTTGTATTTGGTGTCGCTTTTCCTGTCCCTTTGTCAGTTTTTTGTTGTATGTCCTTGGTTGCAAGAGTCGCTTGGAGCTCTTCATTGGCTTCACCCTTCTTCTCACTACCCTCTGCATCCTCATCTCTTTGAGACATGTTGTTAGTGTCGTGTAAAGGTTTTGGAGAATTTTGCACAACAAAATCACTTTGATGCTCTACAAACACCATCTCCTCTTCACTATTCCTAATGTCACTTTCATGAATTTGGGTCTCTCCAATTGTAGGTAGCATGTTCTCGCTCTCTTTAGTCATGTCATTTGAGGTTTTTTGAGAGGTTTGTTCTACAAGATCACTTTTGTGCTCTACAAGATCACCTTTATGAAACTCGGTCTCTCCAACAATGGTGGGTAGCACTTGTGCTACTTGAGATATGTTATCTCCGTCTTCTATTTTATTGTCTTCATCTGAAAGATGAAAAAAGACAAATTTTACCAATTTAGAAAATAGTCTAGTGGATTTTCAATAACCATAGAATCCATTTCATTTCCATCATCTAACCTAGACGTTTTATGCTAGAAAGGCTCCATTTAGTACATTAACACAAAAATGCTAACCTAGAATGATACCTAAAGCACATTTGAAAGTGAGGCTTAATCTTAAGCTCCAGCCTAAGGCTTAAGTCTCAAAGTTTAGGCTTTTGTTTCAAGCCTAAAACTTAAGTCTCAAAATTTATGCTTATGTTTGAAGTTTAAAATGTAAGTCCTAAGCCCTTTTTAGTCTTCATCATTCACTATGTGAAAACCTTTTATACTATGTGCACTGAAGACCTATTTATAAAACCCCTTATCTATGAATTTTTCAAGGTATCCTCCTTATCTATAAATTTTTCAAGGTATCATCCAATTTTTTTCATAATCTATAAGTATTTTGTTATTTGTAACATTTTTTTGCTACAATGCTCATGAGACTGGACTCATATGGTAGTGCTACACTAACATACAAAGGCAAGGCTCGAACTTAAGTTCAATCCTAAAAAATAAATTTCAGTTTCTTGTTATAGATTATGAATCTTTCTCTTTCTTAACATATGTAATCTCTACAATAGGATATGAAATTGTGAGCTTCACTTGGAAGTACTGAGGTAGGATTCTATGACAAGGACTTTTGTTGTTGAGGTAGGATTCTATGACAAGGACTTTTGAGGCTCAAACTTAATTTCATGCCTAAGGCTTAAGTCTTAACCTTAAGCTTATGTTTCAAGTGTAAAGCTTAAATCTCAAGCCATGTCTAGTCGCAACGCATTCACTATGTATAAAATTATTATATTGTGCACATCTAGGGCCTATTTAAAAAACCTCTTAACTATGAGTTTTTCAAGGTATGATCCTTTTTACTTCATGATCTGTAAGTATTGCTATTTGGAAGATTATATTACTACAATGCTCTTGAGATTGGCATAACATGGTAGTGCTCATGAGCTCGGCCTCACATGGTAGTGCTACACTAACATGTGGAGGCAAGGTTCAAACTTAAGTTCGAGCCTACAAACTAAAATTCAATGCCTTGTTAGGTACAAAGGAATTATGAGTTTCACGTAACATATGCAAGTGCTACACTAGGATAAGGAAGTTCAAGTCTCACTTTTTTGATTGAAGTTCATACACAAGTGCTTCACTATCTCTCCTTGTTAGGCTTGAACTTAAGTTTGATCCTCATTAGTGTTTAGTAATGCTTCATTATTGTCTCACCAAAACCAAAATTTCTTACTCTTAAAACACATCTATATGTTAGCTATGCTTTGTGAATTGACACTTTAAATAAAGACATGTGCTTTGTGATGGCTCAAACTCAACTTTGATCCCCCCCATCATTTTTTAAAACAACAACAATTAAATCTAGTTAAAATGACATACTTTTAGATAAAGACACAAGATAGTATTAAGAAAATAGTGTTTGAAGGACCTAAAGTATCACAATTGATCAGTTCAATACACTATATTGCCTTTTTATACTTTAGGAGTCTGTTGGTACGTGATAATGGCATGCATCATTAAACCTAGTATCAAAAATACTCTAAGAAGCATTCCCACCTTTTTCATCAGCTACTACAATGTCTTGAGGGGCTCTATCATCCTCTTGTGCATCCTCATTGCTTGAATCATCATCCTCATTATCTTCATCATTTTCTTTTGCACACTCAACATCCACAACTGAACTCGTTTCTCCAACATTGTTTGCCCCCCCTTGATGATCAAAATTCGTAGCTTCTTGAACTTCACTATCATTTGTGTTGTCTACGTTATCATTGTCTTCATTTCCGTCAACATCCTCTCCATTGCTTTGTTGCTCATCGATGTCAAGATTGTTAAGGTCTTCTTTTTCTTTATCATCCAGCTCCACTGTTTGTCTCGCAAGTGATGCTTGACTTGCACCACACCACTCCTGCAAGGACGGATTGCTCTCCAAAAGACTAGAGCATTGAGATTCTAACTCCATTGCTTCAAAATCATCTTTACATAGATCAATTTCCCTTCTCTTCTTCGACAAGCTTTGCTCCAACACAACTCCACCGCAAAAAATTTCCAACACATAGCTTTGCTCAGGACAAAACCCTGTGACAAGGCCATCAATGAATTTTCTACCAATAAATTCATGATCCTTGCCACAAGAGACTGAGAAAAAGACTCTTTTTGTATGAGCTTTGTCAATAGCCTCAAGTCTATCAACCTTGCTAACAAAAAGAGCAACCATTGCAGAGTCCACAGTTCCATCTATCCATGAGTCATCTCTTGTTTCTTGGATATTTCCATATTCAATATGGACCTTAGTTGACCGGCTAGAAACCCCTTCAACAAGCATTCCGATATTGATGAAATCAATGAAACACACTAGCACATATTCGTATTGTGCATTCAATGTGTTTAGATTGAGTGCCAAATTTGCAAAAAAATCTATAGAGAGCTTTTCTTTAGTACCATGAAGATCCAAGACAACCAATTGAAATGGTACGTGTTCTTGTATTGCAAAAGTCTTTGATCCTCCCCATATCAAATCCCACCCCCTTGATTCTCCATGGAATAGACTCATCTTGAGATATAATGCCCATATTAGCTCTATAAAGATGATTGAGGAGAGTTATTACACTTTTTGGAAGTGAGGGTGGAGTCTTCTTTGCTCTGTTGAGGGATTCCTTGACATAGTACTGGCTATAGATCCTCATTTGATTGTACTCATGCTCTCCTAGCTTGTACGTCTCACAAACTTTCTCCCAAGATAAATTTTCCCTTGTCAAATCAAAGAAGAATGATATTATTGCTTCTTTCAACACTCGATCTGTTTTTAGCTTCCAAGCCATCTCATCCATGTCCATTCTTTGAGGGGTATTCTTGATCTTCTTTAGCAAGATGGTTTTGTCCAGGATTGCATTTTGTAGTTCAAGAACTTCTTTATTCTCGAGGCCTAAAGTACACCTGAACAATGTAGGTGCCAGTGTTGTTGTGCCAGGTGCTTGTCGAATCTGACCACCCTTCATAGTTAGAAATTTAGGATTTTCGTTGGAACCTTCGTCAATTGTTTCTCCCTTTGTATTTGGTAGAAAGCCTCGAGCATATTGTCTCATGATCTTCACCCAATTCTTCCATCTCTTCTCATCACATAGAAGCAAATGCAAGTTGGTCTTGACAAATCCCTTTTGAAGTGTGTGCTCTGTTGTCTCAACAAAGGTCTGCAAAATTGAAAATTCCAACATCAATATAGACAAGGCTCTAACTTGTGGGATTGAGACGTATACTTAATAAATTCAAGCCTAGCTAGATTGAATTGTTTCTTTATATGCTCACATACATCTATGCAAAGTCCCAAATACATGTGTATATGTAAGTGGGGCTCAAACTTAAGTTCGAGCCTCGCTTAGCCTCATATGCAAGTGACACTAAATATTAAGTTAAAACCTCAATTTAAGTTCTAAATGAGCACATGGAGGTCTTGCTTCAGCCTATGATAGACTCTAGTTTACAAATAATATTGATAAAAAAGACTCACATCCATGTTTTCAAAGAATCAAACAAGTACCTTCCAAGCCTCAAAGTCCTTCTTGGTTTGGTTGACACCAGGTGGTGGCTTAGAAGGACAACCATTTGCATGCCACTGTGCTTGTGCTTGCATAAGTTGGTCAAGAAATGGCTCCTTTTGCATTGACATTGCAACAGATAGATTCGCATCTTTGGAGATTTCAAGAGAGATCTTTGGTGGGCAATTGAGAATAACCTTTGATCATCTATACTTGAATTGTTGACGCAATTGAGGGGTAACCTTTGCAACATTTGCACCTTGCAAACATTTTGGATCACTAATGGAGTGTTGTCCAGAGATGATCCAGTAATCAACATTGCGAACATCCTCTTTGGCAAGTTTGTCAAGAGGATGTTTTTTGAAAGGATCACAAGGAATCAAAATTTCCAGTATCTCCTCTTGCTTTGGTTCTTGAATGAAGTCTAAAGTCAAAATCCTAACCCAATCTAGATTTAATCTTCTGTACACATAGTTTGATGGAGCAGGAAAACACCTTGTCACGTCAATGCTAAAGACTTCATTGATCCCAAAAGGATAGAATCCCTTCTTGATTTCTAAAGAGGTCAGTGCCCTGTTATCTTCGGATGGAGTTTCCATGTCCATAAACTCCTCTTCCGAAACCTCTTTTTCTTCTGCACTCTTTTTCATCTTCCTCTTTGCTAGTTTTTGTCGATCGTCCTCAAGAGTAGAATCATCCTTTGCCTTTCTTTTTCTTCTGAGTCCTTGTGCATCTTGCCCTTGTGAACCTTCTTGCTCCTCTTCTCTACATGTGTTAAAGCGCTTGCACAGGCACCTCTTGATGCTGCAAGTGCACTCCTAGCTATGGCTTTCCCTGTCTTCTCCACAACTTTCTTAGGTAGTGCCCCTATTGTTTTCTTTGCAGGTACAATCTTCTTTGGTAAGCTCAAGACTCGCTTTGCATGTTTCACTGCCTTCACTAGGTCTTCCACACAGTCCACACCCGAGTCTTCTTGATTAGTGAAGCTGGAGATCTTCAATCCTAATTTTACAATAGAATTTTCTTTTCCTAGTTTGCTACCATTCATGTTTGCTACATGAAAAGTGCCCAATGATAAGCAAAACTTGTTTGACTTTATGGTCTCTCCAATAGGTAGCACATTACATGCAAAGCATGGCATTGCTGTTGCATCCACATCATCTTTGACACCCACAACAATCCCCATGTCTCCATATTTTATATCACCTTGTGAAAAATATAGATGGATGTCATCTTTGTAGTTTGCATCTGTATCGTAGGTATCCACAAACCACTTCACTCCTTCTTCTTTTGTTAACTCAAAGGTCTTGTCAACCTTTATTCTTGGAGCAGTAGTTTTGGCGTGAGTGGACATTCCAAGAAAATCGAGTGTGAAGACTTGTGCACCCTGCTCTGGTATACTTGGTACATTGGAAGCCTCCATTCCTGAAACAACCAAAAAGAACAATGTTAGAACCTAAACAAGGATCATATGTTCAAGTTAAATAGTACATTTTTAAAAAAAAATTAGAATGTGTAGGCGAGGCTTGAACTTAATTTTGAGCCAAAAGATGTTGTTTTGTACCCTTGCTAGCCACAAGGATGTCATGAGAGTAGTCTTGCAAGTTAGTGCTACATTAAATTTGAGCCTAAAAGTGAATCTCTATGATTTTTCTATCTAGAAGGATGTCATGAGGCTAGGCATGCACCCTAGTGCTACATTAGCATATGGAGAGGAAGCTCAAACTTAAGTTTGAGCCTAAAAGTGATTTTTTATTCCCTGATGCACTTGAGGCTCGAATTTAAGATCGAGCCTAAAGGTGCTATTCTATGCCCTTGATAGCCACAAATATGTCATCAAGCTAGCCTTCCATGCTAGTGTTACACTCAAATATGCAAGTGGGGATCAAACTTAAGTTTGATCCTCTTGTCATTGGTAACCAAAAGGATGCCATGAGGCTAGACTTAAGTTCAATCCTAAGTGTTTTTCTATTCTTGCATGAATCCTAAAAGGACATAGTGAATCTAGATTTTCATGATAGTGCTATACTAACATATCTAGGTGAGGCTCGAGCTTAAGCTCGAGCCTCTTGCCTCTGGTAGCCACAAGGATGTCCCTAGGCTAGCCTTACACCCTAGTGCTACAATAGCATACGCAAATAAGGCTAGCCACAAGGATGTCATGAGGCAAGCCTTGCATCCTAGTGCTAAAGAATATGCACTTGAGGCTCGAACTTAAGATCGAGCCTCATGCCTCTGGTATACTAACATATCTATACTAACATTTCATGATAGTGCTATACTAACATATCTAGGTGAGGCTCGAACTTAAGATCGAGCCTCTTGCCTCTGGTAGCCACAAGGATGTCCCTCGGCTAGCGTTACACCCTAGTGATACAATAGCATATGCAAATAAGGCTAGCCACAAGGATGTCATGAGGCAAGCCTTGCATCCTAGTGCTAAAGAATATGCACTTGAGGCTCGAACTTAAGATCGAGCCTAAAGGTGTTCTTCTATGCCCTTGGTAGCAACAAGCCCTACATGATGGTGCTGCTCTAGTATATGCAAGTGAGGATCGAACTTAAGTTTGAGCCTACTGGCATTGGTATCCACACAGATGTCATGAGGCTAACCTTACACCCTAGTGCTAAAGTAACATATACGGTTGATGCTCAAACTTAAGTTCAAGGCATAATTGCTATATTAGCATATGTAGGCAAGGTTCGAACTTAAGCTTGAGCCTCTTTCCCTAAGTAGCCACAAGGATGTCATTATGCCAGACTTTCTACAATAGCATATGTAGGCAAGGTTCGAACTTAAATTTGAGCCGCTTTCCCTAAGTAGACACAAGGATGACATTAAGCTAGACTTGCTATGTTAGCATAAGTAGGCAAGGTTCAAACTTAAGTTTGAGCCTCTTTCCCTAAGTAGCCACAAGGATGTCATTAAGATAGCCTACAATAGCATATGCAGGCAAGGTTCGAACTTAAATTTGAGCCGCTTTCCTCAAGTATTCACAAGGATGTCATTAGGTTAGACTTGCTATACTAGCATATGTAGGCGAGTTTTGAACTTAAGTTCGAGCCTCTTTCCCTAAGTAGCCACAAGGATATCCCTCAGCTAGCCTTACACATTGGTGCTACAATATCATATGCAATTGAGGCTTAAACTTAAGTTTGAACCTGAAGGTGTTGTTATGTTCCCTTGGTATCCACAAGGAGACTTTCATGCTAGTGCTATACTAGCATATGTAGGCAAGGCTCAAACTTAAGTTTGAGCCTCTTGCCCTTAGTAGACACAAGGATGTCATGAGGAAAGCCTTGCATCCTAGTGCCACACTAGCATATGAAAATGAGGCTTGAACTTAAGGTGCTATTCTATACCCATGGTAGCCACAAGGATGGCATTAGGCTTGCATTCTAGTGCTACACTAGCCTATGCAAGTGAGGATCAAACTTAAGTTCGAGCCTCTTGGAATTAGTATCTCTAAAGGATGAGTCTAGACATACTCCCTAGTGCTACAATAGCTTATACAATTGAGGCTCGAACTTAAGCTCGAGCCTCAAAGTGTTTTTCTTTTCCTTTGGTATCCACATGGATGTCATGAAGCTATACATGCATCGTAGCTATAGTGACATTTGTAGGCAAGGTCTGCACTTAAGTGCAAGCTTTTTCCCATTGTTTGCCACAAGGATGCTATTCTATGACCTTATTAGCTATAAGGATTTCACAAGGCTAACCTTTCTCCCTAGCGCTACAATATGAAATACTCAAACTTTAGCTTGATTCTAAAGATATTTTTACATGTCCTTGATAGCCACAAGGATGTCATGAGGCTGTGCCCTACTATGGAGCCATACCTGTCACGTCGTCGTCAGTTTTTTCATTGTCTGCACAAAAACCGAAACCCTGTTTTAATGTAGAAGAGAGAGAGAGGGAGAGAGAGAGAGAGAGAGAGAGAGAGAGAGATAGAGAATTAATCTAGAGTTGTGAAAAAGAGCCTTGTGGGGCCGCGAGCAGATTCCCAAAGGGCAAGGAGATGCGGGAGTAAAGAATTTCACCTGTCGCGTCGTCGTCGAATTCGTCACAGTCTGTAGAAAAATCCAAACCTATTATAATATAGAAGGTTTTAAAAGCATTAAAAAGCCTTTAATAGATTTTCCCACCAACCCTACCAAGGTTATATTAGCAAACTCACATGCGTGGACCAAAACTAATGGTTTTCATGATGGTTAAAAGAAGTGAAAAAAAAACTTTTCACGAAAATCAGTATAAATTTCACATACGGAGTCCAATTGCAAAACTTTTTTTATGAGCTTGTAGCTTGAGAGTGGCTCTACGTTTAAGGGGTCCAAAAATTCAACGAAGTTAGGGGTGTCTAGAACTAGTTTTTTGAGAGTTTTGGGAAAATAATACTCACAAGTTGGACATAGTTTTGACTTCCCTTGGCTAAAACCTCTTAGGATCAATGAGTGAGAGACCCGCCTCCACCAACCCTCTTCCTTAACCGATTTCATTGCACCTTTTTGCATGTAAAATTGTCTTGCTACAACACGTAAAACACCAGGACTATAATCACCAAGAATCGATTTACACATAAACAACTGAGAAAAAAACCTCATTGTATATTTTGAATGTCCATCAATGCTCAATTGTCATAGCATAATCTCCAAGGCCACCTATACTCGAACTAATGTCATATCCTAAAAGAAAACTATATGACTAACTAGGCTCGAACTTAAGTTTGAGCCACTCATGCAACTACTTTGAAGCCTCGCCTCTTGTAAGCTCCGACTCTTTTGATAGGTCATTCAAGGAAACTTGGGTTTGATGTAAAGCTCATCATTACCTTGGCTCCACCTTACAACTCTTTAAATGTATAATATAGCTCGAACTTTAATTTGAGTCTCCTTCCAAATTCAAGGCTACTTCAACATAGCTTGGGTTTTTTCTCACACTTGTTGTTGCTCGTAGATTTCTAACACTTGAATGTGCATCTATGCTCAAACTTGAGTTTGAGCCTTCTACCAAATTCCATGGGTGCCTCCATGTAACATGGGCTACATCTTGCAACCCGTGTGACAAGTATAGATTTCTAACACTTGGATGTACATTTAGGCTCAAACTTGAGATAGAGCCACCTACAAAATTCCATGCTTGCCTCTATGAAAATTTGGCTTTGTGAAACTCTTTTTATCTAGGTATTTATAGCACTTAGATGTACATCTAGGATCAAACTTCAGCTTGAGATCCATCTTGCAACTATTTTAAGCTAAAGATTTCTAGCACTTAGACCTACATTTAGGCTCCATCTATGCTCCGACATTGTAACTTAGGCACCATATTGGACCTATTTTCAACTTTAGATTTCTAGCACTTAGATGTACATTTAGGCTTAAACTTGAGCTCGAGCCTCCTACCATCCCCAATGGGTTGATTCAGTATAACTCGAGATCCATCTTGTAACTCTTGTGAGCTATATATTTCTAGCACTTGGATGTGCATAAAGGCTCCATCCTCCTATCAAATTCGATGGGTGCCTCTGCAATGTAACATAGTCCCTATCTTGCAACTCTTGTCAGCTTTATATTGCTAGCACTTGGATGTACATACAGGCTCAAACTTGAGCTCGAGCCTCCTACCATCATCCATGGATTGACTTAGTGTAGATTTTCTTAATTGAATGGGATGCAAGATTTTGCCAAAATTGTGAGTGTATGTTGGGAATGCATTAAATTTTGAGTTATATGTTCAGACATACAATTTTACTGATATCTCTTGATTTTCTCAAAAATTGCAGGGTCCAAAACAAGGTGATTCAGTGTTTCTTGTTGATGGTTCTACAAGGAAAGCTCGTGGGGTTATTCATTCCACTGATGCATCTCAACGTTGTGGTTTTGAATTGATTGGCACAACATGTGTGGCGATACATGTACTAGAAAGTTTTGATGACACCTTCTTGATTCCATTCGTCACAATGGATGCAAGAACCATGTCTCAAGCAGTTGGAAGCATCATCAAATGGCCATTGCATAATATTGTTATGGATAGAGGAAAATCTCACACAATAGATGAGGATTTTCTTGTTGGTCAAGAAGATGGCTTGATAGATAGAGCGAGTTGGAAAGAGAAAAGAGTCATCCTTTGGGCTGACAATAGATCTACAAAACTTGGTAATGGAGTGGTATTGCTGGTCCACCCATATGAGGCTATAAATTGTATTGAACTAGGTGAGAGTAGCTTGGGTGTCATTGTGGAAGGGTCGATGCACCCACATCAAAGTGATATTTCAAGTTTGAATTTGGTAAGCTGGCCTATTAGGCAGCTCACATTTGAGAATGGTGAGCCCTTGATCAAAGACATTGGATCCTCTTCTGCCATTGAGGGTATTCAAGATTTCCTCATGGAAGAAACGGGAGATTCCCTTGACAGCTTATATGCTTCCAGTGATGACTATGAGGATGATGGCATACATAACAACACTGAAACTAGTTTTGAAGAAGGTACCACCAGTACAGAACTAGGTCTTCTTCTTCATACTCAAAATGATAGAGAGCAGGATGCCATTGCCGGTGACTATGATATAAGAGATGGGACAGGTAAGAAAAGGAGTTATGTACATAAAGTTAGGCCTAGAAAAAAAAAAGTTCATGCTCATGCTTTCAACAAACAATGTGATGCTGCAAACATTAACAAAGTTGCAACAATTGATTGTTGTGAGATGTGATGCTGCCAGATTGGAAACAGATCCAAAATCATGCAAGCGAGGGCAGACTTTTGGGGACAAAGCTACACTAGTCGATGCACATTTGTATTGGATTGTATGAGCATGGCTCATAGAAAAGATCAAGAAGAGGAATGCTTTGAGTTTCCTTTTGATGGAAAGAAGGTATGTAGTAAAGCATAGTATGTAATGCATGGAATAGGAAAGTCAACATTTTACAGGCTGCGTAAAAAATTATTGGATGGAGCATGCAATGGAAATCATGGAAACATTGGAATAATAAGGAAGAGCTTGACACATGTTGAGATGGAAAAAGGACTCATACAAGGCTTCATAGATAATAATGCAGATCAAATGCCACATAAGTTAAGGACAACCATGCATGGCACTCTGGAAACTCAACGTGTTCTACCAACGATGTACAAACAAGTGGACATTTTGCGGGAAGCAAACGACACACTTGTCACAATGGAATACAAAACCTTGTCACAGCCAACATTCTCAAGGTTGTGGAACACAGTCTTCAAGACAGTCACTTTATCAAAATCAAGCACATTCTCTAAATGTGAAATTTGCACATCCATAAAGGTCAAGCTGGAGTCTACCAAAAATCAGGTGGAGCGTGCTAGATACATGGCACAGAGGAGATCGCACATGTTGTAACAAATGAGCTGTAGAAATCTGTACTATGCTTGGAGGAGCTCTTCAGAAATGAAACCAACCAAGTTCTTGTGCATTATACATGACAAGATGGACCAGAGTAAGACTGCTATACCACAAATTAAACTAGTTCCAAAATCTCTCAATGGAGTTGAGAGGCTTCCAGTATCCTTGACAGGAATTCTCACTCATGGACATGGACAAACAGCTTATGGTCACTTTGCATTGGGATTATGGGTGAGTGATCCCAACTTCACAATTGCATCTCTCTCAAAATGTCTAAGAAACTTAGAAAGAAGAGATAAACATATGTTTGGTGACTTGAGCTTAGAAAACTCAAGTGTAGAACCACGAACAAATCTTTTTTATTGTGTTTTGTCTACAGATTCTCTCTATCACCATATGAAAGTGCTTAAGGAGAAAAACCAGTACTGCAAGGAACAGAGTGTTCAGAACGAAGAGGTAGAGACTGATCTAATCACAAATGTGAATGTGGACACTGAGAATTTTGCTTCTAGACACGGAAATGATTGTCCAAGGATGCAATCAATCTTTGGTACTAATGCACATGTACAGGAGGATGGCAATGTATTTGGGTTCAAGAGGTTGCCAAGAACATTGTTGTTGCAACTTGACAATTGTGGTTCAAAAAATAAGAATCGATATGTGTTTGCATACCTATCATTGTTGATTGCACGAGGAGTCTTTGACACTGTACAACTTAGATTTCTTATGGTTGGTCACACTCATGAAGACATTGATGCATTGTTCAGTCGCTTTTCTGAGAAGCTTAGAGAACAAGCCATTTTTACATTTCCACATTTGATGAAGATCTTCAGTGAGTGTGTTAGCATGCATCCAACACCTTTTCTCCTACAAAAGGTGGCAGACTTTAAAGGATTTGTAAAGGGGTTCTTACATGATGGAGCAGATAGCTTAGTGGGTCATTCAAAGCCATTGCAATTTAGGTTCTATATGAGTGATGGAATACCTTTGATGCAATACAAAGTGCACCCTAAAAATGTGGATTGGTTACCCGAAAATGGTATAGATTTATGGAAGAGAAATGACCAAGGAGGAGCCAAGCTTTCTGAAGGTGTTCCAAAAGTATTACCACCCTTTGAGTATGTTAAAGATAGTGAGAAAGTTATGGAAGGAATAAAGAAGTATGTTAGTTGGTGGAAAGATCACTTGCGAGAGAAAGGAGATGAAAGTGAGTATCCTAGGTGGATCAACCCAGTTCTTATGTAATGGGAGAATCTCATGCAAGCTATGCAAAACCCTGGACAAAGTGAAAACACTTTATTTGATGAATTTTGGCCAAGGAGTATGCGTGAGCAAGATCATCCTCTTGAAGTTCCATTGGAAGATGGTCTAGATGAAGCACTTGACATAATAGAGGGCCACTATTGTGGTCCAATGCGCAACAAAACTGCTGAGGAGTTCAACCCAACTCTTGATGTGGCAAAGCGAGACTTTGTACTTGTGAAAACTTGTGATGAAAATTACCCAATTTGGTTAGGAGTGGCAGCAACAGATATTGATCAGAACAATGACTCTGCAACCTATCTTCAAGTGAAGATACAATACTAGAACCAATTTCAAAGAAGAAGAATGCAAGTGATGTGGAGGTTTACAAGGATTGTTGGAACAAGTATTGGAGAGAGAACATCAATGATACTCAACGTTGGGAAGACACTAGCTGCATCATTTGGGCATGGAAGCCCAAGGGTGGACGAATTCCTGAAAAAATCAAGATTCCAAAGGCAATAATCCTCAAGGCCAAAGAGACTCAATTGAAACTTGATGCACATGAGGCACCATCAAATGTCAATGAAAATGAAGAGGAATCATCGCATGGCATTCGCCTTTCAACTTTGTAATCTTCTAGCAATGGGTCCAATTAGTCCACCCATAGCTATGGTCATTATCAACATTGATAATGGCATCCCACCTTTGTAATCTTCAAGAAATTAATCTTATTCAATATGAATGGTGTTTTTTTCACATTAGTCACCCACGTTTTTCTTGCAACTTACATTTTAATTGTTTTATCAAATGAAGCATGTGTGGGAAGAAAATTTTTGGTGCATGAGCATGTGTGTGTGTGTGCACGTGCGCGTGAGTGTGTGTGTATTTGTAAACTAACATGTGCAAAAACACTCTAGTGTATAGTATGGTTGTTGAAAACGGACCATATTGGATCTTGCAGACTCATAAGCATCCACTAACATTGTATCTTAGTTTTCATATGTGCAACAACCTAGTACAATACTACCTTACCTCAAGTCCATGAGACACAAAGAATCGTCCCAAATGTGTGAATTTTTTCCTATTTTCCTACATAGGTGTTGATCCCTCTTTTGTATTATTTTGGGTGAAAGGAAAAGGTATGCAAGTAAATGAAAATAATATAATAAACGTAGCAGAAATCAAGTTTTTGTTTTCACGAGGGTGAGGATGAAAATCTGGGGGTGATTTGTATAAAAGAAAAATATGAGGTTAGAGTATGTACACATTGGCAAAAAATATACTTATGGTGCAAGAGGATGAAAGAAGGCATATATAGGTTTAATAAAACACACACTTAGGTATAAATATTGAAATAAATTACCAAAATAGTTATAAAACTCCCTATATTTAGGCCATATATACAATGAAATATTTACACACAAAAAAGGCCATTTTAAAAAAAAACAAATATTCTTTTGGTTCAACTAGCTTAGTGACTAGCTAATTGAGGGTTTTAAAGAGATATGAAAAAAGTCCCCTAACTCACACACGCCTATGTACAGCCAAAGGGTGATGATAACCACAGTATTTGAGTGATTTGATAGGGTGAGGTAGCTCCTATGGCAATTTTTAATAGCCAAAAAACTTGAGGTAAGGTTGTATTGTACATATTGCACCTATTGTGATAGCTTTGTACATATGACATTGTAATCCTTTGAGTACCATGCTCCATGCACACTCTACACTTGCACACTGCAATCTTTGAGTAACTTGTATATTTGTACCTAGATACACAATTCACTTTCACATCATCTCACTGGTTCATATTTTCACATTGTATAGGGGCTTGGGTTTTTCCCTTGGACTCTCCAAGGGTTTTTTCATCCAAAGCTAGAGACCTTTATATCAGTGGGGGTGTTGGAGCTATATATGGCTCACTCTACTCAACTTGATCTCACCTATATTTTTGTATCTTGTCCTCAATATGAATCAGTTTTTGAGAGTGTACATGGTGTGTCTCTTGTCTTGTCTCACTCTATTTCCCCCTACATCTCAACATAACCTAGCATAACAACATAGTGAAAAATAACAAAACCAAAAAAACATCAAAACGGTAGAACAAAAGCAACTCACAAAACACATGCAAAGTAGTAGTATAGAGGGTGTTGGCAGAACAGATACTACTTGTCATAATAGAGGCGATTCAATTGTACATAGGCAAAATAGTAGAACAAAGGCTATTCGACACATCAGAGGCAATTTAGTAGAACAAAAGCGATTAAGCAAACACATAGGCGATTCAGTAGTACTGAGGCAATTTGGCAAACACAGAGGCAATTCAGCAAAAAAAGGAGATTTAGCAAAAACAAAGGTGATTTAGTAGAACACGAGCAAAATAGAAGAAGATTCTGCTCGCGAACAAGGAAATATTATAGATCGTGCAAACTAGCATCTTTCACCGTCCGAGAGAGTCATACAGTATACCCTCTTTTTTGTTTTGAAAAAAATTGCTAGGTCAAAACACTTTATTTGAAAGAAAATCTTTCAAATTTTAAACTTGTTTTTTGAGTTAAAAAATCACGAGTTATAGATTTTGAGATAACCTAGCATAAGAAGATAGTAATTAATAACAAAACAAAAAATGGATCAAAAAAGTAGAACAGAGGCGACTCACAAAACATAGGCAAACAAGTAGAACATAGCCTATTAGAGATTCAACAAACACATAGACGATTCAGTAGTACTGAGGCGATTTCACAAACACAGAGCCGATTCAATAGAAAAAAGGAGATTTAGCAAAAACAAAGGTGATTTAGTAGAATCAAGGCAATATAGAAGAAGATTCCGCTCGCGACCAAGAAAATATTCTAGCTTGTGCAAAGTAGTATCTTTCACCACCCAAGAGAGTCATACGCTATACCCTCTTTTTTGTTTTTAAAAAACTCGCTAGGTCAAAGTGCTTTATTTGAAAGAAAATGTTTCAGATTTTAACCTTGTTTTTTAAGTTAAAAAATCACCCGTTATAGCTTTTGAGATAACCTAGCATAAGAACATACTGAAAAATAACCAAAAAAAGGATCAAAATAGTAAAAAAGAGGCGACTCACAAAACACACGCAAAGCAGTAGAATAGAAACTATTCAATAGGATAGAGGAAATTTACCAAAATAGAAGCAATTCAGCAAACACATAGGCGATTCAGCAATACTGAGGCGATTTGGCAAACACTAGGCGATTCACCCAAAAAAAAAAAGATTTAGCAAAAAAAAATAGATGATTTAGTAGAGAAGAGACAAAATAGTAGAAGATTCCTCTTGCGACCAAGGAGGTATTGTAGCTTGTACAAACTAGTATATTTCACCACCCAAGAGAGTCATATGGTATACCTTTTTTTTGTTTTGAAAAAACTCGTTAGGTCAAAATGCTTTATTTGAAAGAATATCTTTTTAATTTTAACCTTGTTTTATAAGTAAAAAAATAACGTGTTATAGCTTTTGAGATAACCTAGCATAAGAAGATAGTCAATTTTTTAATAAAAAAATCAAAACAATAGAATAAAGGTGACTCTCAAAACACAGGCAAAGTAATAGAATAGAGGCTATTTGGTCGAACAAAGGCGATTCAAGAATACTGAGGGAATTCGGCAGACACACAAGAATTTCGAAAGAAAAAAAGAGATTCAACAAAAACAAAGGTGATTCAATAGAACATAAGAAAAATAAAAGAAGATTTTGCTCGTGACTAAGGGAAGATTGTAGCTCGTGTGAATTAGTATCTTGTACTATGCCAGAGAGTCATACGGTATACCTTCTTTTTTGTTTTTGAAAATAAACGCCAAATTTGAACAAAATCTTTCAAATTTTAAACTAGTTTTTTAAGTAAAAAATCACGCGTTATAGATTTTGAGATAACCTAGCATAAGAACATAGTAAGAAATAACAAAAAAATAATAATATCCAAATAGTGGAAGATGAAGAGAGGCAACTCGCAAAAAACAGGCGAAGTAGTAGTATAAAGGCTATTCCTCAAAACAGAGGCTACTTGTCAAAAAAGAAGCGATTCAACAAGAATATATGCAATTCAATAAAGCAGTAAACATAGGCTATTCAACAGAACAAAGGCAATTTAGCAGAACAAAAGCAATTCAACAACAACATAGGCGATTTAATAGTACTGAGGAAATTTGGTAAAAATAGAGGCAATTGAGCAAAAATAAGGAGATTTAGCAAAAACAAAGGTGATCTAGTAGAACATAGGAAAAATAGAAGAAGATTATGCTCGCAACCAAGGAAATATTGTATCTCGTGGAAACTAGTATCTTTCACCGTCCAACAGAGGCATATGATATACCCTCTTTTTTGTTTTTAAAAAATTTCTAGGTCAAAATGCTTTATTCGAAAGAAAATATTTCCAATTTTAACTTTGTTTTTAAAGTTAAAAAATCACGCATTATAGCTTTTGAGATAACCTAGCGTAAGAAGATAGTGAAAAACAACAAAAGAATAAAAGGATCTAAACATTAGAATAGAGGACAAAGTCAATTTAATAGAGCAGAGGCGATTCAGCAAACACATAGGAGATTTAGCAGTACTGAGGAAATTTGGCAAACACACAAGCGATTCACCATAAAAAAGGAGATTGAGCTAAAACAAAGGTGATTTAGTAGAATAGAGGCAAAATACAAGAAGATTGTGCTCGCGACCAAGGACTTATTGTAGCTCGTGCAAACTAGTATCTTTCACTGTCCAAAAGAGTCATATGATAAACCCTCTTTTTTTTAAAAAAAAAAAATTCTACGTCAAAATGCTTTATTTGAAATAAAATATTTCAAAATTTAACTTTGCTTTTTAAGTTAAAAAATCACTCATTATAGCTTTTGAGATAACCTAGCGTAAGAAGATAGTGAAAAATATCAAAACAAAAGAACAGAAGCGACTCGCAAAACACAGACGAAGGAGTAGAACATAGGCTATTCGGCAATATAGATGTGATTCAATAGTACTGAGGTGATTTGGAAAACATAGAGGCAGTTCAATAAAAAGAAGGGGATTCAACAAAAACAAAGGTGATTTAAGAGAACGTATGCAAAATAAAAGAAGATTCTACTCATGACCACGGAAAGATTGTAGCTCGTGCAAACTAGTATCTTGTACCACTCAAGAGAGTCTTACGATATACCCTCTTTCTTGTTTTTATAAAATATCGCTAGGTCAAAACGCCCAATTTAAAAGAAACTCTTTCAAACTTAAAACCTGTTTATTATGTTAAAAAACCACGTGTTATAGCTTTTGAAATAACCTAGCATAAGAACATAGTGAAAAATAACAAAGCGAAAAAAATACCAAAACAATAAAATAGAGGCGACTCGTAAAACACATGCATAGTAGTAGTATAGAGGATGTTCAATAGAACAGAGGTACTTGGTAGAATAGAGGGGAATCAGTAAGCACAAAGGCGACTCAACAGTACATAGGCAAAGAGGTTGAACACATGCTATTCGATAGAACAGAGGCGATTTAGCAGAACTGAAGCGATTCAACAAGCACATAGGCGATTCAGTAGTACTAAGGCGATTTGGCAAATACAGAGGTGATTCAGCAGAAAAAAGAGATTTAGCAAAAACAAAGGTGATTTAGTAGAATAGAGGCAAAATAGAATAAGATTATGCTCCCGACCAAGGAAATATTGTAGCTCGTGCAAACTAGTGTCTTTCACCACCCAAGAGTTTATATGGTATACCCTCTTTTTTGTTTTCTTTTAAAACGCTAGGTCAAAATGCTTTATTTGAAAGAAAATTCTTCAATTTTTAACCTTGTTTTTTAAGTAAAAAAATCATGTCTTATAGCTTTTGAGATAACATAGCCTAAGAAGATACTGAAAAATAGCAGTACAAAAAAAGGATCCAAAGAGTAGAACAGAGGCGACTCGCAAAACACATGCAAAGAAATAGAACATAGGCTATTGACAGAATAGAGGTGATTTAGAAGAACATAAGAAATTCAACAAATACATAGGCAATTTAGCAATCCTGAGGCAACTTGGAAAACAGAGAGGCAATGCACAAGAAAAAAGTAGATTGAGAAAAAACAAAGGTAATTTAGTAGAACAGAAGAAAAAAAGAAAAATATTTTTCTCGTGACCAAGAAAATATTGTAGCTCGTGCAAACTAGTATCTTTCACCGCCCTAAAGAGTCATACGGTATACCCTCTTTTTTGTTTTTTTTTAAAATATAGGTCAAAATGCTTTATTTGAAAGAAAATCTTTCAAAATCTAACCTTGTTTTTTAAGTTTAAAAATCACACATTATAGCTTTTGAGATAACCTAGCCTAAGAAGATAGTGAAAAATAACAAAACAAAAAAAATATTGAAACAACAGAAGAGAGGTGACTTACAAAACGCAGGCAAAGCACTAGAACATAGGCTATTCCTTAGAACAAAGATAATTCAATAGTACTGAGGCAGTTCGGCAAACACAAAGGAAATTCAACAAAAAACGGGATTCAATCAGAAGATTTCGCTCGTGACTAAGGAAAGATTGTAGCTCGTGCGAACTAGTGTTTTGTACTGCCCAAGAGAGTCATATGATATACCCTCTTTTTGGTTTTTGAAAATATTACTAGGTCAAAACCCCCAATTTGAAAGAAAATCTTATAAATTTTAAAGTTGTTTTCGAAGTAAAAAAAATCATGCGTAAGAAGATAGTGAAAAATAACAAAGCAAAAAAAATATCGAAACAATTGAACAACAATGACTCACAAAACACAAGCTAAGGAGTAGAATAGAGGCTATTTGGTAGACCAGAGGCGATTCAAAGAATAGAGGCAATTCAACAAACAGAGAGACAATTCAGTCGTTCACAGGCCATTTGGCAAACATAGAGGCAGTTCAATAGAAATGAGAGAATTCAACAAATACATAGGTGATTCAATAGAACAAAGATGAAATAGAAGAAGATTTTGCTTGCGCGACCAAGGGAAGATTGGAGCTCGTGCAAACTAGTATCTTGCACCGCCTGAGAGAGCCATACGATATATTACTTTTCTTTTTTTTAAAAAAATTGCTAAGTTAAAACGTCCAATTTGAAAGAAAATCTTTCAAATTTTAACCTTGTTTTTAGGTTAAAAAATCATGCGTTTTAGCTTTTGAGATAACCTAGCATAAGAGCATAGTGGAAAAAAATTGAAAACAGTAGAACAGAGGCGACTCGCAAAAAACATGCGCAGCAAAACAACAGAGGCTATTCCACAAAATAGAGGCAATTTAGCAGATTATAAGGGATTCAGCAAACACATAGGCAATCCAGTAGTACTGGGCGATTTGTGAAACATAGAGGCGATTCAACAAAGAAAAGGAGATATAGCAAAAACAAAGGTGATTTAGTAGAACAGAGGAAAAATAGAAGAAGATTCCGCTCATGACCAAGGAAATATTGTAGCTCGTGCAAACTAGTATCTTTCACCGTCCAAAAGAGTCATACGGTATACCGTCTTTTAAAAAAATTGCTAGGTCAAAATGATTTATTTGAAAAACATCTTTCAAATTTTAACCTTGTTTTTTAAGTAATAAAATCACGCGTTATAGGTTTTGAGATAACCTAGCATAAGAAGATAGTGAAAAATAACAAAACAAAGAAATTATCAAAACAGTATAACAAAGTCGACTCGCAAAACACAAGCGAAGCAGTAGAGGCAATGCGGAAAACACAAAGACAATTCAAAAGAAAAAAGGGGATTCAGCAAAGAAAAATGGGATTTAGTAGAACATAAGCGATATAAAAGAAGATTCTACTAGTGACCAAGGGAAAATTGTAGCTCATGCAAACTAGTATCTTCTACCGCCCGAGAGAGTCATACAATATACCCTCTTTTTTGTTGTTTAAAATATCACTAGGTCAAAATGCCCAATTTGAAAGAAAATGTTTCAAATTATAAACTTGTTAATTAAGTAAGGAAATAAAAAATTATACCTTTTGAGATAACCTAGCAAAATAACATAGTGAAAAATCACAAAACAAAAAAATATATCATTACAGAAGAATTGAGGCAACTCACAAAACACATACGAAGTAGTAGTATAGAGGCTATTTGGTAGGACAGAGGCTACTTGGTAGAATAGAGGTGATTCGGCAAGCACGGAGGCAAGCAGTACATAGGCAAAGTAGTAGAAAAGAGGATATGCGACATAACAGAGGCAATTAGGTAGAACAAAAGAAATTGAGGAAACACGTAGGGCGATTCAGCAGTACTGAGGCAATTTGGCAAACACAGAGGCCATTTAGAAGAAAAAAGAAGATTTAGCAAAAAAAAAGTGATTTAGTAGAACATAGGCAAAATAGAAGAAGATTCTGCTTGTGACCAAAGAAATATTGTAGCTTGCACAAACAAGTATCTTTCACTGCCCAAGAGAGTCATACCGTATACCCTTGTTTTTAATAAAATTGCTAAGTCAAAACGTTTTATTTGAAAGAAAATATTTTCAATTTTAAATTGTTTTTTTAGTAAAAATCACACATTATAGCTTTTAAGATAACCTAGCGTAAGAAGATAGTAAAAAATAACAAAACAAAAAGAGGATCAAAACAGTTTAAACAGAGGCGACTTGCAAAACACAGGCAAAGCAATAGAACATATGCTATTTGACAGAACATAGGCAATTCAGCCGAACACATAGGCGATTCAGCAGTACTGAGGTGATTTCACAAACACAGAGCCGATTCAATAGAGAAAAGGAGATTTAGCAAAAACAAAGGTGATTTAGTAGAATCGAGGCAAAATAGAAGAAGATTTCACTCGTAACCAAGGTAATATTGTAGCTCGTGCAAACTAGTATCTTTCATCACCCAAGAGAGTCATACGCTATAACCTCTTTTTTGTTTTTAAAATACTCACTAGGTCGAAACATTTTATTTGAAAGAAAATTTTTCAGATTTTAGTCTTGTTTTTTAAGTAAAAGAATCACACGTTATAGATTTTGAGATAAATTAGCATAAGAACATAGTGAGAAATAACAAAACAAAAAAAAAGGATCAAAATAGTAAAACAGAGGAAATTTGCAAAACACATGCAAAGCAGTAGAATAGAGGCTATTCAATAGAACAGAGGCAATTTAGCAAAACAGAACCAATTCAACAAACACATAGGCGGTTCAACAGTACTTAGGCGATTTGGCAAACACAAAGGCGATTCAGCAGAAAAAAGAAGATTTAGCAAAAATAAAGATGATTTAGTAGAGAAGATACAAAATAATAGAAGATTCCTCTCGCGACCAAGGAGATATTGTAGCTCGTGCAAACTAGTATCTTTTACCAGTCATACCGTATAACCTCTTTTTTGTTTTGAAAAAAAATTGTTAGGTCAAAATGCTTTAGTTGAAAGAATATCCTTTTAATTTTAACCTTGTTTTTTAAGCTAAAAAATCACGTGTTATAGCTTTTCAGATAACCTAGCATAAGAAGATAGTGAAAAAAATTTAGAAAAATCAAAACAAAGGAATAAAGGTGACTCACAAAACACAAGCGAAGCAGTAGAGTAGAGGCTATTTGGTAGAACAAAGACGATTCAACAATACTGAGACAATTTGGCAAGCACACAAGAATTTTAAAAGGAAAAAGACGATTCAATAAAAACAAAGGTGATTCAGTACGTAGAACATAGGGAAAATAAAAGAACATTCCACTCCTGCCAAGTAAAGATTGTAGCTTGTGTCAATTAGTATCTTGTACCGCCCGAGAGAGTCATAGGGTATACCTCTTTTTTGTCTTTTTAAAAAAAAATCTAGGTCAAAACGCCCAATTTGAAAGAAAATCTTTCAAATTTTAAACTTGTTTTTCAAGTAAAAAAACACGCGTTATAGCTTTTGAGATAACCTAGCAAAAGAACATATTGAGAAATAAGAAAAAAATAATAATATCCAAACAATAAAAGAGAGGCAACTCGCAAAACACATTTGAGTAGCAGTATAGAGGCTGTTCCGCAGAACAGAGGCTACTTGGCAAAAAAGAGGCGATTCAGTAAGCATATAGGCAATTCAATAAAGCAGTAGAACATAGGCTATTTGAAAACAAAGACGATTTAGCAAAACAAAAGCGATTCAACAAACACATAGGCGATTCAATAGTACTAAGGCGATTTCACAAACATAGAGGCAATTGAGCAAAAAAAAAGGAGATTTAGCAAAAACAAAGGTGATTTAGTAGCACATAGGCAAATTAGAAGAAGATTATGCTCGCAACCAAGGAAATATTGTAGCTCATGCATACTAGTATCTCTCACCGTCCAAGACAATAATACGATATACCCTCTTTTTTGTTTAAAGAAATTGCTAGGTCAAAATGGTTTATTTGAAAGAAAACCTTTCCAATTTTAACCTTGTTTTCAAAGTAAAAAAATCACGCGGTATAGCTTTTGAGATAACCTAGCGTAAGAAGATAGTGAAAAATAACAAAAGAAAAAAAGAATCAAAACATTTAAACAGAGGAAAAAGTCTATTTAACGGAGCAGAGGAAATTTGGCAAACACACAAGGGATTCACCATAAAAAAAAGGAGATTGAGCTAAAACAAAGGTGTTTTAGTAGCTTTCACTGCCCAAAAGAGTCATACAATACACCCTCTTTTTTGTTTTTTAAAAAAACTGCTAAGTCAAAATGCTTTATTTAAAATAAAACATTTCAAAATTTAACCTTGTTTGTAAAGTTTAAAAAAATCACTTGCTATAGATTTTGAGATAACTTAGCATAAGAAGATAGTGAAAAATAATAAAATAAAAGAACAGAGGCGACTCGCAAAACACAGGCAAAGCAGTAGAGCATAGGCTATTTGGCAAAACACAGGCGATTCGACAATACTGAGGTGATTTGGCAAACATAGAGGCAATTCAATAAAAAAAAGGGGATTCAACAGAAACAAAGGTGATTCAAGAAAACATATGCAAAATAAAAGAAGATTCCACTCATGACCAAGGGAAGATTGTAGCTCGTGTAAACTAGTATCTTGTACCACTCAAGAGAGTCTTACGATATACCCTCTTTTTTGTTTGTATAAAATATCGCTAGGTCAAAACACCCAATTTATAAGAAACTCTTTCAAACTAAAAACTTGTTTATTATGTAAAAAAATCACGTGTTATAGCTTTTGAGATAACCTAGAGTAAGAACATAGTGAAAAATAACAAAACGGAAAAAATATTAAAACAGTAGAACAGAGACGACTCGCAAAACACATGTAAAGTAGTAGTATAAAGGATGTTTGGCAGAACAGAGGTACTTGGTAGAAAGGAGGTGATTCAACAAGCACAAAGGCGACTCAACAATACATAGGCAAAGAAGTAGAACACAGGCTATTCTACAGAACAGAGGTGATTTAGCAGAACTAAAGCAATTCAACAAAAAGATAGGCGATTTAGCAGTACTAAGGAGATTTGGCAAACACAGAGGGGATTCAATAGAAAAAAAGAGATTTAGAAAAAACAGAGGTGATTTAGTGGAATAGAGGCAAAATAGAACAAGATTCTGCTCGCAACCAAGGTAATATTGTAGCTCATGAAAACGAGTATCTTTCACCACCCAAGAGAGTTATATAGTATACCCTCTTTTTTGTTTTTCAAAAAATTGCTAGGTTAAAACTCTTTATTTGAAAAAAAATCCTTCAAATTTTAACCTTGTTTTTTAAGTTAAAAATCATGTCTTATAGCTTTTGAGATAACCTAGCGTAAGAACATACTGAAAAATAAAAGTACAAAAAGAGGATCAATAGAGTAGAACAGAGGTGACTCGCAAAACACATGCAAAGAGATAGAGCAGAGGCTATTTGACAGAACAGAGGCGATTTAACAAACACATAGGCGATTTAGCAATACTGAGGTGATTTGGGAAACACAGAGGAGATTCACCAAAAAAAAGAACATTGAGCAAAAACAAAGGTGATTTAGTAGAACAGAAGCAAAAAAGAAGAATATTCTCCTCGTGACCAAGGAAATGTCGTAGCTCGTGCAAACTAGCATCTTTTACCGCCCAGAGAGTCATACGCTATACCCTCTTTTTTGTTTGAAAAAACTCACTAGGTCAAAACGCTTTATTTGAAAGAAAATCATTCATATTTGAACCTTGTTGTTTAACACTATAATGGTAACAGGACATTTTTATGTCCTTGGACACTTTTGTGTCCTATTAAGTGACCATTTTGCTTGAATTATTTGAAGAGTATGAAAATGAATTTCTAGGTGCTATATATCCACAAAGTTGCGTTATGAGCTGAAAAAACCTTAGCATTTTTTTTGGAGCATCGATCTCACCATTAACCTTACTCGTGCACAACATTTTTGAACCTAAACTGTGTGAAAAAACGGGTTTTGTTTTTGGCTTTTTTTCAAATTTTGGCAACTTTACCACTCTAAACTTCATGTTTGTGAGGTTTAGATGGCTAGAGGTTAGGCCTTCATAGTTCTCAACATGTTTTGATGCTTGTAGGGAGAGCTAAGTGTTAAAATTGAAAGTTATGACCAATTTACAAGAATTGCATAATCTTGTTTTTTGGCCAAAATTAGCACTTTTATGATTTTTTTGGTGGCTTTTGTGATATCCAAATTCAATTTTGATTGTGTAAGTGTAATGTATAACATAAATCTAATCTTCCTTGAGTTTTGGGGGACCTAATATGCTATATAGTATAGTATATGATGATGGTTGAGTTTTTTGATTGCTGAAGAATACGATACATTTTACAGTAGCAAGTATAACTTTCTCAATATTGCTAGTTTCTTAGGCCAATTATGTGTATTTTGTAGGTAGTAACCATATCTAATCATAGACTACAAACTTGGCTAGATATTGAGTAGTTTCTATGGGTTTCTAGAGGTCATAATGCTAAACCCTGTTTTTTCATGTTTGCTATATTTAGCACTTTATCATTGCCCCCAAGGTTCCAATTGTAAGAGACCCATTATCCTTTTGACATGATCCATGGCTCCTTTTGGATCCAAAGGCCCAAAGGGAACTAAGAAAACATGTATATAGTATGTGTATTGAGCGTGACTATAGACACTTTGATGATAGGTCCGCAGAATGGCAAAAATGCAACTTTTTTGTACCTTTTTTTTTTTGCCCAAAAAAAAATAGTGAGGTAAAAAAAACCATATGTTTTGGTCACCAACCCATTGAAGTTAACGGGGCATTTTATCTCATGTCCTACAAAAATCTCCACTCTTATTTATATGCAATCAACCATAAGAAATTGTTGTTTTGGGCAAAATGCACTGGTCCATCAACTTTGGAGGCTTGAAGTGACCAAGGGATGAGAAAAATTACAAGTTTCTCAATTTTTTCCATATGTAGTAGTTATTGAACTATAAGCTCATGAAAGGATTTTTCAAAATGAGTAGATCTACTATGGTTTTGGAATTTTTTCCCAAAACCCTGAATGGACACTTTTATGTCTTGTTAGGTTACCATTCTAGTTTTAAGTAAAAAATCACATGTTGTAGATTTTGAGATAACCTAGCATAAGAACATAGTGAGAAATAAAAAAACAAAAAAATTATTGAAACAATAGAACATAGGCGACTTGCAAAACAGACGCGAAGCAGTAGAACATAGGCTATTCTTCAGAACAGAGACGATTCAACAATACTGAGGCAGTTTGACAAACACAGAGGCAATTTAGCAAAAACAAGGGGATTCAAACAAAACAAAGGTGATTCAGTAGAATATAGGAAAAATAAAAGAAGATTCCGCTCTTGACTAAGGAAAGATTGTAGCTCCTGCGAACTAGTATTTTGTACCGCCCAAGAGAGCCATACGGTATACCCAGTTTTTGGTTTTTTAAAATATTGCTAGGTCAAAATACCCAATTTTAAAGAGAATCTTATAATTTTAAAGTTGTTTTTTAAGTTAAAGAAATCATGCGTAAGAAGATAGTGAAAAATAACAAAACAAATAAAATATCAAAACAATTGAAGAACGACGACTCACTAAATACAAGCCAAAAAGTAGAATAGAGGCTATTTGGTAGACCAGAGGCGATTCAACAGAATAGATGCAATTTAACAAACAGAGAGATGATTTACCACTACACAGGCGATCCGGAAAACATAGAGGCAATTCAATAGAAAAAAGAGAATTCAACAAAAACAAAGGTGATTCAATCGAGCAAAGGTGAAATAGAAGAAGATTTTGCTTGCAACCAAGGAAAGATTGCAGCTCGTGCAAACTAGTATCTTGCACTGCCTGAGACAGCCATATGATATACCCTCTTTCTTGTTTTTATAAAAATCACTAAGTCAAAATGTCCAATTTGAAACTAAACCTTTCCAATTTTAACATTGTTTTTTCGGTTAAAAAATCATGCTTTTGAGATAACCTAGTGTAAGAAGATAGTGGAAATTTTTTGAAAATAGTAGAATAGAGGCGACTCGCAAAACACATGTGAAGCAGAACAACAGAGGCTATTCCATAGAATAGAGGCAATTTAGCAGAACATAAGTGATTCAGCAAACACATAGGCGATTCAGTAGTACTGGGAGATTTGGCAAACACACGAGTGATTCACCAAAGAAAAGAAGATTTAGAAAAAACAAAGGTGATTTAGTAGAATAGAGGAAAAATAGAAGAAGATACCGCTCACGACCAAGGAAATATTGTAGCTTGTGCAAACTAGTATCTTTCACCATCCAAGAGATTCATTCAGTTTATCCTCTTTTTTGTTTTTAAAAAAATTGCTAGGTCAAAATGGTTTATTTGAAAAAGATCTTTCAAATTTTAACCTTGTTTTCTAAGTAAATAAATCACGTGTTATAGGTTTTGAGATAACCTAGCATAAGAAGACAGTGAGAAATAACAAAACAAAGAAAATATCAAAACAGTATAACAAAGTCGACTCGCAAAACACAAGCGAAGCAGTAGAAACGTGATTTAAGAGTACTGAGGCAATTCAGTAAACACAAAGACAATTCAAAAGAGAAAAGGGATTCAACAAAGACAAATGTGATTTATTAGAACATAAGCGAGATAAAAGAAGATTCTAATTGTGACCAAGGGAAGATTGTAACTCGTACGAACTAGTATCTTCTACCACCTAAGAGAGTCATACGGTATACCCTTTTTTTTGTTTTTTAAAATATCACTAGGTCGAAACGCCCAATTTGAAAGAAAATCTTTCAAATTTTAAACTTGTTTTTTAAGTAAGAAAATCACGCATTGTAGCTTTTGAGATAACCTAACAAAAGAAACATAGTGAAAAACAAAACAAAAAAATTTGAAAACAAAAGAATTGAGGAAACTCACAAAACACATACGAGGTAGTAGTATAGAGGTTATTCGCCAGGACAGAAGCTACTTGGCAAAATAGAGGTGATTCAGCAAGCATAGAGGCAATTTAGTAGTACATAGGCAAAATAATAGAGCAGAGGATATGCAACAGAACAGAGGCAATTTAGCAGAACAAAAGCAAGTACTTAGGTAATTTGCCAAACAAGCAGGCGATTCACCAGAAAAAAGGACATTGAACAAAGACAAAGGCGATTTAGTAGAACAAAACCAAAATAGAAGAATATTTTGCTCGTGACCAAGGAAATATTGTAGCTCGTGCAAAATAGTATTTTTCACCGCCCAAGAGAGTAATATGATATACCCTCTTGTTTGTTTTTAAAAAAATTGTTAGGTCAAAACGGTTTGTTTGAGAGAAAATCTTTTAAATTTTAATCTTTCTTTCAAAGTAAAAAAATCATGCATTATAGCTTTTGGGATAAGCTAGCATTAGAAGATAGTGAAAACTAATTTTTTTTAAAAAATCAAAAGAATAGAACAAAGGCAACTCGCAAAACACAAGCGAAGCAATAGGATAGAGGCTATTCTATAGAAGAGAAGCGATTTAACAATCTTGAGGCAATTCGGCAAACACAGAGGCAACAGAAAAAGGGAATTCAGCAAAAACAAAGGTGATTCAATAGATCATAGGAAAAATAAAAGAAGATTCCACTCGTGACCAACGAAAGATTGTAGCTCGTGTAAACTAGTATCTTGTATTGTGCGAGAGAGTCATATGATATACCCTCTTTTTTGTTTTTTAAAATATCGCTAGGTCAAAACGCTCTATTGGAAGAAAATATTTCAAACTTTAAAATTGTTTTAAAAGTCACATGTTATAGCTTTTGAGATAACCTAGTGCAAGAATATAGTGAAAAATAACAAAAGAGAAAAAGTATCAAAACAAGAGAACAGAGGCGACTCGCAAAACACAAGCTAAACAGTAGAATAAAGGCTATTTGGTAAAGGAGAGGCTATTTGATAGAATATAGACGACTTAGTAAACACATAGGCAATTCGGCAGTACAAAGGTGATTTAGTAAACACCGAGGAGATTCAACAGAGAAAAGGGGTTTCAGCAAAAACAAAGGTGATTTAGTAGAACAGAGGTGAAATAGAAGAATATTCCCCTCACGACTAAGGGAAGAAGGTAGCTCGTGCAAACTAATATCTTGTATCGCCTGAGAGAGTCATACGACCTCTTTTTGGTTTTTTTAAATTGCTAGGTCAAAACATGCAATTTGAAGGAAAATCTTTCAAATTTAAACCTTGTTTTTTAACTAAAAATATCACTCATTACAGATTTTGACATAGCCAACGTAAGAAGATAGTGAAGAATAACAAAACCAAAAATATATCAAAACAGTATAACAACTGTGACTCGAAAAACAGAGCAAACCATTAGAACAGAGACTATTTGACAGAAGAGAGGCTATTTGGAAAAACAGAGGCAATTCAACAAACACAACGGTGATTTCTCAAAAGCTATAGTGCGTGATTTTTAAATTTTTTAGATAAGGTTAAAAATTGAAAGACTTTCTGTCAAATTGGGTGTTTTGACCTAGTGCAAGATGATAGTTAAAATAGAATAGAGGCAAACAGAACACACCAAAGCAGTAGAATAGAGGCTATTCGACAGAATAGAGGCAATTCAGCAGTACTGAGACGACTTGGCAAAAATAGAGGCGATTTGCCAGAAAAAGGGGATTTAGCAAAGACAAAGGTGATTCAATAGAACACAGAAAAAATAGAGAAGATTCCGCTCCGCGATCGAGGTGAGATTGTAGCTCGTGCAAACTAGTATCTTGCACCGCTCGAGAGAGTCATACTGTATAGTCTCTTTTTTGTTTTTTTCAAATCTCTAGGTCAAAACACATAGTTTGAAAGAAAATCTTTAAAATTTTAACCTTGTTTTTTAAGTAAAAAAATGACCTAGTGTAGGAAGATAGTGAAAAATAATGAAACAAAAAAAATATTGAAACAATAGAACATATGTGACTCGAATAACACAGGTGAAGTAGTAGAACAAGGGCTATTTAGCAAAACAGAGGTGATTCATCAGTACTGATGCGATTCGGAAAACACAAAGATCATTCTACTAAAAAAAGGGGATTGTGCAAAAACAAAGGTTATTCAGTAGAACAAAGGAAAAATAGAAGAAGTTTTTGCTCGCAACAAAGGGAAGATTGTAGCTTGTTCAAACTAGTAGCCATATTGTATATCCTCTTTTTTGTTTTTTCTAAATCTCTAGGTCAAAATGCCGAATTTCAAAGAAAATCTTTCAAATTTTAACATTATTTTTAAAGTATAAAAATCACGTATTATAGCTTTTGAGATAACCTAAGTTCGTAAGAAGATATTGAAAATAAGAAAACAAAAAGAATCAAAACAGTAGAATAGAGGCGACTCACAAAACACAGGCGAAGCAATAGAACGAAGGCTATTAGGCAGAACATAGGCTATTCATCAATATTGAGGCGACTCGGCAAAAACAGAGGCTATTTGGCAGAAAAGAGGGAATTCAATAAAAACAAAGGTGATTCAATAAAACAAATCCGGTGAAATAGAAGAAGATTTCGCTCGCGGACCAAGATAAGATTGAAGCTAGTGCAAACTAGTATCATGCAACACCTGAGATTGTCATACGGTATACCCTCTTTTTTGTTTTTTAAGAAAATCTCTAGGTTAAGATGCCTGATTTGAAAGAAAATCTTTCGTATTTTAACCTTATTTTTTAAGTTAATAAAATCACACTTTATAGCGAAATAGTAGAATAGAGACGACCTGCAAAACACAGGTGAAGTAGTAGAACAGAGGTTATTCGACACAACAAAGGTGATTCACCAATACTGAGACCATTTGGCAAACACAGAGATTATTTGGCTCAAAAAAGGGGATTCAACAAAAATAAAGGTGATTCAGTAGAGAAGAGGAAAAATAGAAGAAAATTTGGTTCGCAACCAAGAGAAGATTGTAGCTCGTGCAAACTAGTTTCTTGCAGCACCTGAGATAGTCATATGGTATACCCTCTTTTTTGTTTTATAGAAAATTGCTAGGTCAAAATGCCCAATTTAAAGGAAAATCTTTTAAATTTTATGCTTGTTTTTTAAGTAAAAAAACCACACGTTATTCCCTTTGAGATAACCTCGCGTAGCAAGATAGTGAAAAATAACAAAACAAAAAGAATATCAAAATATTAGAGCAGAGGCGACTTGCAAAACACAAGCAAAGTAGTAGAACAAAGGCTATTTGGCAGAACAAAGGCAATTCAACAGAACTGAGGCTTTTCGGCAAACACAGAGGCAATTCAATAGAAAAAAGGGGATTCAACAAAAACAAAGCTGATTCAATAGAACATAGGCAAAATAGAAGAAGATTCCGCTTGCGACCAAGGAAAGATTGAAGCTTGTGCAAACTATTATCTTGTACTGCCTGAAAGAGTCATACAATATACCCTCTTTTTTGTTTTTTAAAATATCACTAGGTCAAAATGTCCATTTTAAAAGAAAATCTTTCAAAATTTTACCTTGTTTTTTAAGTTAAAAAATCAAGATTTCTAGCTTTTGAAATAACCTAGCGTAAAAAGATAGTAAAAAATAACAAAACCAAAAAAATATCAAAACAGTAGAAAAGAGGCAACTCACAAAACACAGGCGAAGCAATAGAAGAGAGACTACTCGACAGAACAAAGGTGTTCAGCACAACTGAGGCAATTTGGCAAAAACACAGGCGATTTGAGAGAAAAAAGGGGATTCATGGAAAACAAAGGTGATTCAGTAGAACAGAGGCGATTTCGCCCACGATCGAGGGGAGATTGTAGCTTGTGCAAACTAGTATCTTATACCGCTCGAGAGAGTCATACTGTATACCCTCTTTTTTGTCTTTTTTAAATCTCTAGGTCAAAAAGCCGAGTTTGAAATAAAATCTTCTCAATTTTAACCTTGTTTTTAAAGTAAAAAAATGTTATTACTTTTGACATAACCTAGTGTAAGAAGATAATGAAAAAAAAAATTGAGACAATAGAACATAGATGACTCAAAAAACAGAGATAAAGTAGTAGAACAAGAACTCTTAGCAAAACATATGTGATTCAGCAGTACTGAGGCTATTCGGAAAACATAGAGGTCATTCAACTAAAAGAAGGAGATTCTACAAAAACAAGGTGATTCACTAGAACATAGGCAAAATAGAAGAAGATTCCACTCGCGACAAAGGGAAGATTGTAGATCGTGCAAACTAAGTATCTTGCACCCATCGAGAGAGTCATATTGTATATCCTCTTTTTTGTTGTTTTAAAATCTCTAGGTCAAAATGCTTAATTTGAAAGAAAATCTTCCAAATTTTAATCTTATTTTCAAAGTAAAAAAATCACGCATTATAGCTTTTAAGATAACCTAGCATAAGAAGAGAGTGAAAATAACAAAACAAAAATAATAGCAAAATAGTAGAATAGAGGTGACTTGCAAAACACAGGCGAAGCAATAGGATAGAGGCTATTAGGCAGAACAGAGGCTATTCATCAATATGGAGGCGACTCGGCTAAAACGGAGATTATTCGACAGAAAAAAGGGAATTTAGCAAAATCAAAGGTGATTCAATAGAACAGAGGTGAAATAGAAGAAGATTTCGCTCGTGACCAAGGTAAGATTGAAGCTTGTGTAAACTAGTATCGTGCACCGCCCGAGATAGTCATACGGTATACCCTCTTTTTCTAGGTCAAAAAGACCAATTTGAAAGAAAATATTTCAATTTTTAACCTTGTGTTTTAAGAAAAAGAATCAATCGTTATAGCATTAGAAATAACCTAACGTAAGAAGATAGTGAAAAATACCAAGATAAAAAAAAGATCAAAACAATAAAATAGAGGAAAAATAGAAGAAGATTATGCTGGCGACCAAGGGAAGATTGTAGCTCGTGAAAACTAGTATCTTGCACCGTTCGAGATAGTCATACGATATATCCTATTTTTTTTAAAAAAAATGCTAGGTCAAACGGCCAATTTGAAGAAAAATCTTTTAAATTTTAACCTTGTTTTTAAAGTTAAAAAAACACGTGTAATAGCGTTTTAGATCACCTAGCGTAAGAAGATACTGAAAAATAACAAAACAAAAAAACGATCAAAATTGTAGAAGAGAGAAAAAATAGAAGAAGATTCTTCTCGCGATAAAGGGAAGATTGTAGCTCATGCAAACTAGTATCTTGTACCGCCTGAAAGTGTCATACGGTAATCCCTCTTTTTTGTCTTTTTAAAAAATTCTAGGTCAAAATACGTAATTTCAAGGAAAATCTTTCAAATTTCAACATTGTTTTTTAAGTTTAAAAAATCATGCTAGAAAGGGAGAAAGGGGAACACACCCAAAACACCACACAATGCCTCACTACTGCCCAGGGTATACACAGTGCCACAATCCACTAGAGTTCACCTTCAAAACTCGACACTATCGGTAAACAAACTACCACTTGCACACGATCATACGCACACATGCTTTGCAATGCACCAAATAGACTCGATCATACCGCTCAATTCAAATCAGAGCCTTCCACACGCACACAGCCTCTCTCTATCTCCCTTTGCACTATAGACCTCAAGGGGGGAGACACACCCAAAAACACACGTACACAAGTAGAGAAGAGAAGGGGGAGTCGATGCGAGAAGACAGCAATGATGGATTCCTCTATCATGAACACAACCTTGTACAAAACAATCCTGAGCCTGCACTATCCTCGATAGAAAAAACCTCCATCGGCCAAAAAGCCCTTCAATTGGCCAAAAAGCCCAGAAAATGGCGTGAGATCCTCCTTTTATAGGAGTGATTGAAGACCAAAAAAGAAAACAATTTGAGCTCTTTAGCTCGTGTAGTTCGATCGAAGCTTTATTAAAAGTATTTTGCATTCTCTCCACACATTGGGCACCACCCTTTGGATATTTCTTTTCATGGAGGACACCTTGCCCACTTACACTCACTCTCTCTCTCTCTCTCACTCTCTCTCTCTCTCTCTCATAGTTGCATGTGTATCCTCTCCTTAAATTTGTCCGATTGGCTTTGTTTTTGCCCTCTTGGTTGCCCAACTTTTCCCTTGGATTCTCTCTCTCTCTCTCTCTCTCTCTCTCTCTCTCTCTCTCTCTCTCTCTCTCTCTCTCTGCTTTACAACTGTTGTGAGACTCGTCCCCTCCTCCCGAGCACTAGCAAGGTGGCTAGTGGGGAGGGGGACGGGGGCAGGGGGGACGGTTGTGTTCAAAAAATTGGGAGGGCTCGCCCATGGGAATTTGGCCCGTCCAGACACCATGCCATGTCACCACCCACCACGATCGTTGCTTAGAACTGCCTACCCTGGGCTGCTACTACGAGTGCAAACATCAGCACTATCCAAAGGGTCACCCGACTATGCGCAAGCAGCACCATGAGGGACACTGCCATAACCAATTCTACTATGATGATTCAGTAGAACAGAGGGGATATCGAAGACGATTCTGCTCGTGACCAAGGGAAGATCATAGCTCGTGCAAACTAATATCTTGCACCACCCGAGAGAGTCATACGTATGCTCTCTTTTTTGTTTTTTTTTAAAATTGCTAGGCCAAAACGCACAATTAAAAAAAAAGGTTTAAATCTTATCCTTGTTTTCTAAGTAAAAAATAAAGTGTTATAGCTTTTGAGATAACCTTGCATAAGAAGATAGTGAAAAAAAAAAAGATAAAAAAAAAAGAAAGAGGCGACTTGCGAAACACAAGCAAAGTAGTAGGACATAGGTTATTCGGCATAACAAAGGGGATTTAGCAAAATAGAGGTGATTCAACAAACACAGGCGATTCAGTACTACAAAGGCGATTCAGCACACACAGAGACGATTAATCAACTGGAAAAGGGGATTCAACAAAAAAAAGGTGATTCAATAGAACACAGGTGCAATAGAAGAAGATTCGGCTCACGACTAAGGGAAGATTGTAGCTTGTGCAAACTAGTATCTTGCACCGCCCAAGCGAGTCATACAATATACCTTTTTTTTGTTTTTTTTATAAAATTTCTAGGTTAAAATGCCCTATTTTAAAAGAAAAACTTTCAAATTTTAACGTTGCTTTTAAGTAAAAAAATCACAAGTTATAGCTTTTGAGATAGCCTAACATAAGAAGATAGTAAAAAATAACACAACAAAAATAATTTGAAACAATAGAACATAGGCGACTTACATAACACAAGTGAAGCAGTAGAACATAGGCTATTTGGCAGAACAAATGGGATTCAACAGAATAGAGGCTATTTAAAATCGCTATGTCAAAATGCTAATTTGAAAGAATTTTATTAAAATTTTAACCTTGCTTTTAAAGTAAAAAAGTCACCCGTACAACTTTTGAGATAACCTAGCATAAGAAGATAGTGAAAGAATTTTATTAAAATTTTAACCTTGTTTTTAAAGTAAAAAAATCACACGTATAGCTTTTGAGATAACCTGGCGTAAGATGATAGTGAAAATTAACAAAACCAAAAAAATATCAAAATAGTAGAACAGAGGCGACTCACAAAACAAAAGCAAAGCAGTCAAACAGATGCTATTTGGCAAAAAAGAGGCTAGTTATTAGAACATAGGCGATTAGTAAACACATAGGCAATTCAGTAGTACAAAGATAATTTGGAAAACATTGAGGTGATTTAGCATAAAAAGGGGATTTCAGCAAAAACAAAGGTGGATCAATAGAATAGAGACGAAATAGAAGAAGATTCCGCTCCCAAATAAGGGAACAAGGTAGCTCGTGCAAACTAGCATCTTGTATTGTCAGAGAGAGTCATATAATATACCCTCTTATTTGGTTTTTTTAAATTGCTAGGTCAAAACACGTAATTTGAAGGAAAATATTTCAAATTCAAACTTTGTTTTTTAATTAAAAAAATCACACGTTATATCTTTTGACATTACCAAGCGTAAGAAGATAGTTAAAAATAACAAAACAAAAAATATTTCAAAATTGTAGAACATATGCGACTCGCAAAAAAAAAAGCGAAGCAACAGAAGAAAGGCTATTTGGAAAAACAGAGTTGATTCAGCAAACACAATGATGATTCGGTAGTACTGAGAGGTGATTTGACAAACACAAAGGCAATTCAGCACAAAAAGGGAGATTCAGCCAAAACAAAGGTGAAGTAGAACATTGGCAAAATATAAGAAGATTTCGCTTGCGACAAAGGGAAGATTCTAGCTCGTGGAACTAGTCTTTTTTGGCTTTTTTTAAATTGCCTGGTCAAAACGTCCAATTTGGAAGAAAATCTTTCAAATTTTAAAGTTGTCTTTTAAGTAAAAAAATCTTGCGTTATAGCTTTTGAGATAGCAGATAGTGAAAAATAACTAAACAAAAAAAATAATGAAACAACAGAACATAAATGACTTGCAAAACACATGTGAAGTAGTAGTGTAGAGGTTGTTTGGTAGAAAAGAGGCTACTTGGTAGAACAAAGGTGATTTAGCAAGCACATAGGCGATTCTGTAGTACATATGCAATTTGCCAAACACAAAGGCGATTCGTGAGAAAAAAGGGGATTCAACAAAAACAAAGATGATCTAGTAGAATAGAGATGGACTAGAAGAAGACTCCGACCACAACCAAGGAAGATTGTAATTCATGCAAACTAGTATCTTGCAACGTCCAAGAGAGTCATACGATATACCCTCTTTTTGGTTTTTTTAAAAATTGCTAGCTCAAAACGCCCAATTTGAAAGAAAATCTTTCAAATTTTAACCTTGTTTTTTAAATAAAAAAATCATGAGTTATAGATTTTGAAATAACCTAGCATAAAAAGATAGTGAAAAATATCAAAACAATAGAATAGAGGCGACTCGCAAAACACAGGCGAATCAATAGAAGAGAAGTTACTCGGCAGAACAAAGGCATTCAACACTACTGAGGGAGCTTGGCAAAAACAAAGGAAATTCGGCAGAAAAAAGAGGATTCAGCAAAAACAAAGGTGATTCAGTAGAGCAGAGGCAAAATAGAGGAAGATTTCGCCCGCGATCGAGGGGAGTTTGTAGCTCGTGCAAACTAGTATCTTGCACTGCTCGAGAGAGTCATACTGTATACCCTCTTTTTTGTTTTTTTCAAAATCTCTATGTCAAAATGCCTAGTTTCAAAGAAATTCTTTTAAATTTTAACCTTGTTTTTTAAGTTAAAAAAATGACGTGTTATTGGTTTTGAGATAACCTAGTGTAAGAAGCTAGTGAAAAATAACCAAAAAAAATAAAATCAAAACAATAGAACATAGGTGATTTGAAAAACACTGGCGTAGTAGTAGAACAAGAATTATTCAACAGTACTGAGGTGATTCGGAAAACACAGAGGTCATTCAGCTCAAAAAAGGGGATTCTGCAAAAACAAGGTGATTTAGTAAATAGACGCAACATAGAAGAAGATTCTGCTCGCCAGACAAAGGGAAGATTGTAGCTCGTACAAACTAGTATCTTGCACCGATTAAGAGAGTCACATTGTATATCCTCTTTTTTGTTTTGTTTTTAATCTCCAGGTCAAAACGCCAGGTTGAAAGAAAATCTTTCAAATTTTAACCTTATGTTTAAAGTAAAAAATCACACATTATAGCTTTTGAGATAACCTAGCATAAGAAGATAGTGAAAATAACAAAACAAAAATAATATCAAAATAGTAGAATAGAAGTGACTTGCAAAACACAAGCGAAGCAATAAAAGAGAGGCTATTAGGTAGAACAGAGGCTATTCATCAACATTGAGGCGACTCGGAAAAAACAGAGGCGATTCGGTAGAAAAAAGAAAATGCAATAAAAAAAAAGGTGAAATAGAACAAGGTAAGATTGAAGCTAGTGCAAACTAGTATCTTGCAGCACCTGAGATAGTCATATGATATACCTTCTTTTTTGTTTTTAAGAAAATCTCTAGGTCAAAATGCCAAATTTGAAATAAAGTCTTTCAAATTTTAACCTTGTTTTTTAAGTAAAAGAAACCACAGGGCGAAGTAGTAGAACATAAGCTATTCGGCACAATAGAGGCGATTCACCAGTACTGAGATGGTTCGACGAACACAAAGATTATTTGACTGAAAAAAGGGGAATCAACAAAAATAAAGGTGATTCAATAGAACATAGGAAAAATAGAAGAAAATTTGGTTCACGACCAAGAGAAGATTGTAGCTCGCACAACTAGTATCTTGCAACTCCCTAGATAGTTATACACTATACCCTCTTTTCTGTTTTTAAGAAAATTGCTAGGTGAAAATGCCCAATTTGAAGGAAAATCTTTTACATTTTATGATTGTTTTTAAAGTAAAAAAACCACACATTATAGCTTTTGAGATAACCTTGTGTAAGAAGATAGTGAAAAATAACAAAACCAAGAGGTAACTTGCAAAACACAAGCAAAGTAGTAGAACAGATGCTATTCCATAGAGCAGAGGTGATTCAAGAGTATTGAAGCGATTCCACAAACACAGAGGTAGTTCAACAGAAAAAAGGGGATTCTACAAAAACAAAGGTGATTCAATAGAACATAAGCGAAATAGAAGAAGATTCTACTCGCGACCAAGGGAAGATTGTATCTTGTGCAAACTATTATCTTGTACCGCCTCAAAGAGTCATATGGTATACCCTCTTTTTTGTTTATTAGAATATCACTAGGTCAAACGCCCATTTTGAAAGAAAATCTTTCAAGTTTTTACCTTGTTTTTAAGTAAAAAAGTCACATGTTATAGCTTTTGAGATAACTAGAGTAAGAATATAGTGAAAAATAACAAAGCAAGGTGAAGTAGTGGAACAAGGGCTATTGAGCAAAACAAGGGCTATTCAGTAAAACAGAGGCGATTCAACCTTAATAAGGCGATTCGGAAAACACAAAGGTCATTCAACTGAAAAAGGGGATGCTGCAAAAACAAAGGTGATTCAGTAGAATAGAGACAAAATAGAAGAAGATTCCGCTTGCGACAAAGGAAAGATTGTAGCTTGTGCAAACTAGTATCTTGCACCGCTTGAAAGAGTCATATTGTATATCCTCTTTTTTGTTTTTTTTTAATCTCTAGGTCAAAATGCCCAATTTGAAAGAAAATCTTTTAAATTTTAACCCTATTTTTAAAGTAAAAAAATCATGCGTTATAGCTTTTGAGATAGCCTAGCGTAAGAAGATAGTGAAAATAACAAAACAAAAAGAATATCAAAACAGTAAAATAGAGGTAACTCACACAAAATAGGCGAAGCAATAGAACAAAGGCTATTCATCAATATTGAGGCCACTTGGCAAAAACAGAGGCAATTCGACAGAAAAAAGAGAACTCAATAAAAACAAAGGTGATTCAATAAACCAATGTTGAAATAGAAGAAGATTTCGCTCGTGGACCAAGAGAAAATTGTAGCTAGTGCAAACTAGTATCTTGCAGCGCCTGAGATAGTCATACGGTATACCCTCTCTTTTGTTTTTAAGAAAGTTAGTAGGTCAAAATGCTCAATTTGAAGGAAAATCTTTAAATTTTTAACCTTGCTTTTTAAGTTAAAAAATCACATGTTATAGCTTTTCAGATAACCTATTGTAAGAATAGTGAAGATAACAAAACAAAAAAAGGATCAAAAGAGTAGAACAGAGGCTATTCAATTGAACATAGGTGATTTAGGAGAACAGAGCAATTCAATAAACACGTAGGCAATTCAGTAGTACTGAGGCGATTTGGCAAACACAGAGACGATTTAGCACAAAAAGAAAGATTTAGCAAAAACAAAGATGATTTAGTAGAACAGAGGAAAGATAGAAGAAGATTTCGCTCACGATCAAGAAAATACTACTCCTACAAACTAGTATCTTTCACTGCCCAAGAGAGTCATACGGTATACCCTCTTTTTTGTTTTCAAAAAATTTGCTAGGTCAAAATGCTTTATTGAAAGAAAATAATTCAAATTTTGACCTTGCTATTTAAGTTAAAAAATCACGCATTATATCTTTTGAGATAACCTAGCATAAGGAGATAGTGAAGAATAAAAAAACAAAAAATCTGTAAATTACAATAGAACAGAGGCGACTCGCAAAACACAGGCAAATCCATAGAACATAGGCTATTTGACATATTAGAGGTGATTCAATAGTACTCAGGTGATTCGGCAAACACAGAGTCAATTTAGGAGAAACAAGGAGATTTAGCAAAAACAAAGGTGATTCAGTAAAACATAAATAGAATAGAAGAAGATCCCGCTCGTGATCAAGGGAAGATTGTAGCTTGTGCAAACTATTATCTTGTACCGCCTGAGAGAGTCATACAGTATACACTCTCTTATGTTTTTTAAAATATCGCCTGGTCAAAATGCCCAATTCAAAAGAAAATCTTTCAAATTTTAATCTTGTTTTTTAAGTTAAAAAATTGTGCGTTATAGCTTTTGAGATAACCTAGTGTAAAAAGATAGTGGAAAATAACAAAACAAGAAACATATCAGAACAATACAACAGAGGCCAGCCGCAAAACACATGCAAAGTAGTAGTAGAGAGGCTATTCGGTAGAACAAAAGCTATTTGACAGAACAGAGGCGAATTAGCAAGCACAGAGGTGATTCAGCAATACATAGGCGATTTGGAAAACACAGAGGCAATTTAATAGAAAAAAAGAAGTGATTTAGTAGAACAGAGGTGAAATAGAAGAAGATTTTGCTCGCGACCAAGGTAAGATTTGTAGCTCATGCAAACTAGTATCTTACACCGCTCAAGAGAATCATACTGTATACCCTCTTTTTTATTTTTAGAAAAAATCTCTAGGTCAAAATGCCCAATTTGAAAGAAAATTTGACAATTTTTAACCTTGTTTTTAAAGTTAAAAAATTATGTGTTCTAGATTTTGAAATACCCTAGAGTAAGAAGATTCTAAAAAAATATTAAAAAAAACAAAACATTAGAATAGAGGCGACTTGCAAAACACAAGCAAAGTAGTAGAATAGAGGCTATTTAGTAGAACAAAGGCAATTCGGCAATATAGAGACAATTCGCCAAACACATAGGTTATTTGGCTGAAAAATGGGATTCAAACAAAGCAATGGTGATTTGGTAGAATAGAGGCAAAATAGAAGAAGATTATGCTTGCTACCAAGAGAAGATTGTAGCTCGTGCAAACTAGTACCTTGCACCACTCAAGAAAGTCATACGATATACCCTCTTTTTTTTATAAAAAAATCTGCTAGGTCAAAACATCCAATTTGAAGAAAAATCTTCTAAATTTTAACCTTGTTTTTTAAGTAAAAAAATTCCGTGTTATAGCGTTAGAGATAACCTAGCATAAGAAGATAGTGAAAAATAGCAAAACAGAAAAAGGATCAAAATAGAGGAATAGAGGAAAAATAGAAGAGAATTCTGCTCGCGACCAAGGGAAGATTGTAGCTCGTGCAAACTAGTATCTTGCACCTTTCAAAATAGTCATACTATATGTCCTCTTTTTTTTAAAAAAATTGGCCAATTTAAAGAAAAATCTTTTAAATTTAACCTTGTTTTTAAAGTAAAAAAATCACGCGTAATAGAGTTTGAGATAACCTAGCATAAGAAGATAGTGAAAAAAGGCAAAACAAAAAAAGGAACAAAACAGTGGAATAGAGGAAAAATAGAAGAAGATTCTTCTCGCGACCAAGGGAAGATTGGAGCTCGTGCAAACTAGTATCTTGTACCGCCTGAAAGTGTCACAGGGTATCTCCTCTTTTTTGTCTTTTTTAAAAATGCTAGGTTAAAACATGCAATTTGAAGGAAAATCTTTCAAATTTTAACCTTGTTTTTTAAGGTAAAAAAATCACGTTGGATAGGGGGAAAGGGGAACACACCCAAAACACAACACAATACCTCACTACAGCTTAGGGTATACACAACACCCCACTCCACTAGAGTTCACCTTCAGAACTTGACACTATTGGCAAGAAAACCACTGCTTGTACACGACCATACCCATGCACACTTTGCAATGCACCAAATAGACTCGATCATCCCACTCCATTCAAATTATAGCCTTCGATACACACACAGCCTCTCTCTATCTCCCTTTGCACAGCAGACCTCGGGGGAGACACACACGCGGACACATGCCCAAAAACAAACGTACACAAGTAGAGAAGAGAAGGGGGAATTGACGCAAGAAGAAAGCAATGATGGATTCCTCTATCATCAACACAACCTTGTACATAAAAAACATGAGCCGGCACTATCCTCGACAGGAAAAACCTCCATCGGCCAAAAAGCCCTTCAATTGGCCAAAAAGCCTAGAAAATGTCGTGAGATCCTCCTTTTATGGGAGTGATTGAAGACCTTGTAGTTCATATGATTTTGGGAATACACCCAAAATGTTGGAATACAACATGGAAAATCAGGTTCGTACCCTAACCTTGCAATCAAATGGTTTATTCATCATGGAAACACAAAAAAAGACCCATGGTAGGTTTGTCCACCTTACTTTCTGTAAAAATTTTATGGATTTTATTAATCCAAAAACCTTTTACAGACAATTCTTGCTCAAAACTGGCTTTTGTAATGACCTTGATTCTTTCAAAATAAATTTTGGATGGAAATATAGTAAAAAGATTGGCCAATTTCTTTACAAACATGTACAAGTCTTTACAAAGACTTTTGACCTTAATCATTGTTGTGGGTGTGAGACATATAAAGAATTTAACGCTTTTTTGAAAGGTTTTGGGAAATTGGGAAGAAATGTCATCACAGCATCACTAGATATGGGTCGACACCCTACACTAAAAGACTTCATCCTGAAAGGTCTCAACCATATCCCTCTTGTGCCGTAAATTTAAAGTCTGTATTTCTGAGTTTTGCTATGGTTGGAATAGGATTTTGTACATTAATAAATTTGGAATCATGCCCGCACCACTACGATCTAATTTCAAGAAATCTTGCCAAGGAATTTAATAAACTTTTCCCTACATATAAAGTAAATCAAAATCCTTTGTTTAAGGATGAAGATCTAATGGATGAAATTAAATACCTTATGAGCCATATGTTCATCTATGGATTAGATAAATTGTCGCAAATACTCGTTTTCATTTGTAAGAAAATGATACGTGTATTCGCAAAAGAAAGATTGGATTCTCTTGAATTTATGCCAATAGAGGTGACTAAAGAAAACATAGTACATCTTGTCAATGACTTTTTCGCACATTTTGGCGTAGAACCAAAAATTGATAAATGTCTCCCCTACCTAATGGGAAACTACAAAATACATAAACAAGAGTTTAGATGGATCACAAATGGACATGATTGTCTATTGTCTCCCTTCACACATCGTATCACACTTATGTTAAATGCCCTAGATAATGGTATTAAAGAATACACTGTCATGTTTCATAAAATATTGGCTATGTTTTCACAAATACACATAAATGCATATTGGGTTATCAATAATCAATATGATTTTTTGATAAATATGCCCTCAATGATCTTTTCAGCAGTATCATATGATGTTAAATCTTGTAATTATGAGACTATTCCTTACCATGGTGAAAATAGTCTGATAGAATCATTACAAAACATCATTAAACTTGTAGTAATGCTTGGCTATAAAGGTTTTTATCCTTGTCATAAAAAGGTGTTACTTACCATGAAAGAAAAGAAATAAAATGGTCATTTGAATATTTTACCAAGCTTAACTCATTCGTTCTTGACCATTTTTTTTTCAAATTAGGTAAAGATATTTTTTGTCAAAAAAATGGTATACCAATGGGATATTCCTACTCTCCCCTATTGTTTAACCTCTATCTGGCATGGTTTGAATTTAAGTATATCAAAAATGGTATACCAATGGGATATTCCTGCTCTCCCCTATGGTGTAACCTCTATCTAGCATGGTTCAAATTTAACTATATCAAAAAATTGACTAGGCTTAATATCCCTGAAATGCTTTAGGCCTTTCTAATGTCTTGGCGATATATTGATGATCTACTTTTTATTAACAATAAATTTGTTATGCAATGTTTATGTCATAACAAACCCTTGTCCCAAGAGGACCCCTTTTCTATTTACCCCTTAGACATTATATCCATTAAACCAACCTACGAACACACACACAACATATCTAAACACTATAATTAATATAACCAGACCTTACATTGGCAACTTTTTTACGTCCACAACATGGAAAAAAGATAAGTTACCATGCCGCAACATATCTTTTATACACGCTGCTTGTAACAAACCTAAAACTATGGCACATAAAGTTTGTATGTCACAAGTGTTACCTATCATTTATAATGTATCACACATGTTAGTAATGCATATATTGATATAAAAGGGCTGATTGAGCTTTTTACACAAAATGGGTTTGTAGAACACATAATCAATGATAAAATTATTAAATTTTTTACCAGAGGATGTTTTCCTGGTATTCGATTTGATCTCAACATATTATTAGAATTCATGAAATCATAAGGACCATATGGAAATATCATAACACCTTACAATTGACATAACATGTAGGCAGTAATGGCTTTGACAGAGGATGGTACTTGAGATGTTTTGGATTAATGGAATGATCACACCCAGTAGTGGCTATCTCATATGTAGAGTGTAATTCTCTTCAGGTGTACTTCAAACTAGACTGTTGACATGGATTTTTTGGCTTTGGATTCAAGAGAAAATTCTCCCCATTTGTACTCCATAGTTTTGTATGAATCATAAATCTCATTCCAACAAATGACTATTGGATATATACATGACTTTGTGGAGGATAGATCCATTTGGTGGACTATCCTCCACCAGGTGCGGTCTATTCCCAGGGTTGGGGGTGGGCCTCTCTCTCTCTCTAGACTTAACCATTCCCGGATTCCCCTACCCCTCTCTCTCTCTCTCTCTCTCTCTCTCTCTCTCTCTCTCTCGCTCGCTCTCTTTCTCTCTATCTCTCTCCATACCTTAATATAATGATCTTAGTGACGTCATAAATTTCTCACAAAATATATGTATAGGAGTCTCTCTCTCTCTCTCTCTCTCTCTCTCTCTCTCTCTCTCTCTCTCTCTACCCTATCAAAGGGATGAACAAAATTAAATGTAAACTTGGTTGTGGGCTTGAATAACAATGCCAAATAATACATAAATAAATGCACCAAATATGGTCCCATGTACATTTGGAAACATATGGTTTTGTAGCAAACAAAAGATAACTACACCAAATGACATGTACATGGTTAAGTATCACTTTGACAGTATATGGACTTTGGAAAACCAAAATTAAAGCACCAAATAGATGTGCATGTGATATAGAGAGTATAAAATGATCGCATTTTTTCTCTCTTCTCTTGTGCAAAAACCGGAGAGCTCTCTGCAAATATTTTTGTATGCACCTGATATCGCTACCTGGTTTCATACACACAAAACCTTTTTTCTCACACTCTCTCTCTCTCACACACACACAAACCCAGTCGTATAATCTCCACAAATTTGATTTCAGTTACAAAGCGGACGACCTTCCCTGACGTACTCCATTATATCTCTAAGTAGCTGCTTAATGCCTTCGCAACTGACATATTCCCTACATCAATTTTGGGTATAGATTTTTGATCATCCCTGATTTCATTTAGCACATGATTTTTCCGGCTTTTTTGTGCGGGTTTTATATGTATGCTTGATCATGATCAGGTAATTAAATGACTGGTTGGTTTCCCCTCTCCCTCTTAGTCATTTTGTTTGTATGACTGCTCCCAGACTATCTTAAGCCAGCACATAAGATTGGCTTTTAACAGCAGTAGCAGGTACATATGACAAATAACAATTGAAGTACAAAGTACACATCACAAAATCTACAAGCATCAACACTCATGGAAACCTCTTTAAACAGCCAAGTCAATTCATGAAATTTATTGAGATGTGTCTATATAGATTCTTTACAATATACAAAAAAGAAAAAAATAGTTAGTACATGGCTGAAAATGAGTTATGAATCCTACTTGAGGAAGAATCACACACACACTTATAGTATAAATTTCCCTAGTTTTCTTGGTATAAATTTTCTAGGATTGTTGGCATGGGATACTAGTACTGGTATTTACTGATACCACTAGACTGTAATGATACTAGTACTCGTACTGGTACACACACACATGACTGGTTATTTCTTGTTGCCATTTCCCTAGTATAATTTGTTGGAACTGTTGGCCTAAAATACCTTTGGTACTAAATAAGTACTACTACACTACACTGGTACTGATAAAGGCATTATACCCTACTCATGTTGATACTGCTATATTGTTATAGTCGTACTGGTACTGATATTATATATATGGTACGAGTACACACACACATGGTTGATTATTGTGTGTCTCCATTTACCTAGTATAATTCACGAAATTTATTGAGAGGTGTATATATAGATTCTTCACAATGCACAAAAGGATAAAAATAGCTTATACATGACTGAAATGGGTTATGGATCCGACTTGAGTAGAAATCACAAACACACACACACACACATATGGCTGATTATAGCGTGTTGCTAGTTCTCTGGTATAAATTTGCTAGGATTTTTGGCCTGAGGTACTAGTACTAGTACGTACTAATACTACTGGACTACACTGGTACTGGTACTGGTACTGTACACACACATGACTGGGTTTTGCCTATTTCCATTTCCCTGCTGTAATTTGCTGGTACACTGGCACCGGTAATGGCACTATATAATACTAATGTTGATATTGTTATACTATTATACTCGTACTCGTATTGGTAATGGCACTATACCCTACTGATGTTGATACTACTAAACTGATTTACTCGTATTGGTACCGATATTATATATACTAGTATTGGTACACACACACATATGATTGATTATTGCGTGTCTCCATTTACCTAGTATAATTCACGATATTTACTGAGAGGTGTATATATAGATTTTTCACAATGCAGAAAAGGATAAAAATAGTTAATACATGACTGAAAATGAGTTATGGATCCGACTTGAGTAGAAATCACACACACATATATGGATGATTATAGCGTGTTGCTAGTTCCCTAGTATAAATTTGTTAAGATTGTTGGCCTGAGGTACTGGTACTGGTACGTAGTGATACTACTAGACTACACTGGTACTGGTACTAGTACACACACATGGCTAGGTTTTGCATGTTGCCATTTTCTTGGTATAATTTGTTGGAAAGGTTGGCCTAAGATACCTTTAGTACTACTGGACTACATTGGCACTGGTAATGGCACTATACAATACTGATGCTGATACTGCTATATTGTTATACTCGTATTGGTACTGATATATACACACACATGTATGGTTATTGTGTGTCTCTATTTACCAAGTATAATTCATTAGAACTGTTGGCCTAGGGTAACACTCGTATTGGCTGGTACGACTGGACTATAGAGGCACTGGTAATGGCACTATACACTATATATATTGATACTGCTATACTGTTATTCTTGTTTTGATAGTATTGGTTGTACTATTACTGGTACTTATTGGTACTATTGGACTATACTGGTACTGGTTTACAAACACACACACTCATATGCTATTTTTACATGTTGCCAATTCTTTGATATAATTCACTGGAATTGTTGGCCTAGGATACCTTTGATACTGACTAGTACTACTGGACTATATTGGCACTACTAGTGGCACTAGACACTACTGATACTTATACTGCTATACTACTATACTAACACTGGTACTAACTGATTGTACTGGTACTCATACATACACACACACATGGCTGGTTATTGTGTGTTTCCATCTCCCTGATATAAATTTCTAGAACTGTTGGCGTAGGATACTTTGGGACTGACTGGTACCACTAGACTATACTATTACGGGTAATGGCCCTCTACACACAGATACTGATATTGCTATAATGCTAGAATTGTACTAGTAGTACTGGTTATACTGGTACCTGTACTTATTGGTACTACTGGACTATAATGTTAATGGTAATTTATTATATATCAAAAAAGTCTTTTCCTTGCATATTTACCTTTTCACTATTGGTAGCTTTCCTAGCAATATCCATTCGACATTGTTTGGATCATAGAAATGACCTATACTTTTTGCCTAGTTTTAGGACGTTATAATGTTCACAAGACATTCGAGTGTCGAGGTACCCAACTAGTGTTAAAAATATTTCCAAAGTTCTCAACTTCCATCAATGCTTGCGTTCTTCATCCACAATCTATTAACTTTTCCAAGCTCTTACTATCATTACGCACTTGGTTAATCAATAATTAACAAGCAAGGCACTAAAAACAATTTTAGCAAACCTTCTAAGCTATTTGGTTAGAATTGAAGACTTTGTTAACACCATATTGGTAACCTAAAAGGACATAAAAGTGGTGTTGGTGGGAATGCAAAGCAATCCTCTTCGCTGTGGAAAAAAATTCACTAGAGAATGAATTGTGTCCATGAATCACTCGCCGGGGGGGGGGGTTCACTAAACGAAAATCTAACCTTGCTAATGAGCAGTTAGAAGATATCAGAAAGGCAAGGGTTCTCTCCAGGGAGACTGCCCTTCAACCTAAAGCCTTTAATCAAAAAAACATGTATTTAAAATGAGGGAGAGTATGAGAGAGTTCTAGTGATGTGTGACAGCAATAACAAGCGGGAAAAGCCGCTTGGATGCCTGTCACCCATTCACTGAGGGTCAATTTTTACTAACAACTCGTAATGGTTGGTTGACAGGTATAGGTTTTCTTCCCTTCACAAAGCTAGGAGTGTCTCATCCGTCTTCCCCCCGGTGGTTTGTAATTCCAAATAGATGAACTAAATGATTATAATTGATAATTGTACTTGTAATTTTAAATTCAAAAACCCAAAATATGGTTCATAATTGAGGGGATTTTTATATTACTCTCTCGAGTCTCTCTCTCTCTCTCTCACTCTCTCTCTCTATCTATATGTGTATCTATCTATATCTCTTACTATTTCCCCCCCTCTCTCTATATCTCTCTCCCTCCATTCCTCTCTCTCTCTCTCTCTCTCTCTCTATCTATCTATCTATCTATCTATCTATCTATCTATCTTTCTTTCTATCTATCTCTATATATCTTTCTCTTCTCTCTCCCTCTTTAGCTGATTGCCTCTCTTCCCTCTATCTATCTACCTCCGTTACACCCTCTCTCTATATATCTATGTCATTTATTTCTAAATCTCTCCCTAATGTCCCCTCTCTTCTCTTTATATATATATATATTTATCTCTCTCAATCCCTCTCCCTCCATTCCTATTTCTCTCACTCTTTCCTCTCTCTCTCTCTCTACATTTTTTTCTCTATCTATCTCTCTCTATATCTTTCTCTTCTATCTCTCTCTTTTCCCCTCTTCTCTCTCTCTCTCTCTCTCTCTCTCTCTCTCTCTCTCTCTCTCCAAGAAATCATGGGGCATTTGATTCTCTTCAAGTCTCTTTTGACCATAACTTCTTCATCCAAACTCTGATTTGGGTGATCTATGCATTGATATAAAGAAAAACAAAATTAGAGTTATTGATCTATGCAAGGGTTCTTCTTCTTCAACGAGGTCCACAACCATTGCAGAAAATGATTCAAAATCTCCTAAGTGTGGAGATAGCATCACAACCACTCAACCAATGACATTGGAAACCATAATCATGGCATACTTGGTATCGTTGCAAGAGATCATAAACAAACAAGATGAAGACTTACGGGAACTTGCAATGAAGAAGCATGCAAGCAAAGTAGAGCATGGCCATGTATAGAAAGAGGAGAGATTTGACACCATGAGTCCGGATGTATGCCACATGAAAAATGTATGCACAAACAAGTCTTGAATATGTACAAACAAGTCTTGCCATTGATATTGAATATTTCTTCAAAACCCACTTTGGCATGTGCAAAGTTATGGTTTATAAAGCACATAGAGTGGGGTAAGCAAGGAGCTCCTCATTCGGGAGAACGGCCAATTGTATGCACCATGCCGAATGAGACCAAAGAAGAGATTATCCTTGATAGTAGTTGGATCTATTTGAGGGATACAAAATGTTTTATATGTGAAGATCGCACTATTAAGCAAAAAATATGTGTCGCAAGGCATATGAGGAAAATAATAAGAAAAACAAGGAGATCTCTCACGAAAAAAATGTGACCAATGAGAAGGCAAGTTCCTCAATCAAATAGAGATGCGTGACCTATGACGCCGAGTTACAATTGAAAATATGCTTTTGGAAATGCAATGGATACCCATGAAATACAGGGGTTGGCATTGATGAACTAACAAGCAAAGCCGATGTTGTACTTCTTGTTGAAACTTGGGAGCATGATACATAAAGGATTAATGGCTTGGAGTATTACAATGTATATTCATTGATGTGGCCAAAGAATTTCAAGCAACAAGGAGAGCAAGTAGCGGTAGCATGTATGGTTAAGAAAGCATTGGAAGATTTGTATCAATTGTGAAAGATAACCAGTACAAACGTTATGTATAGCTGAAAATTATGACACCAAAAAGAGCACCCATTTTTGTTGCTGGTTGCTACATTCCACAACCTGATTCCCCCTTTTATGCTTGCATGGATAAGATCAGCCATTTTTTGATTTATAAGAGGACATTGCTTATTTCAAATGAAAATGGTGATGCTATTGTATTTGGGGATATGAATGCTCGCACAAAAGCATTGCGACATGATACTCAACAATTTGATATGCCATAGATTTCAAGGGAGTTGAAGGAATTTCACTTATATGATCGTACTTCAATAGATAAGAAAGAGCCGGATCACTATGGAAAGCTACTTTTACACATGTGTAATGAGCACGTGTATGCTCATTGCCAATGGTGTATCTTTGTGGAGTGGAACCAATGGATGTACATGTAGAAAGCATAATGGGGATAGTGTGATTGACTATATGCTACTCTCCAAAGCCATCATGTATCACATAAAGATTTTTATGTTTGCCCAATGGACCCCAAAATAATCAGACCATAGGATCTTATGTATTGACCTTGCATGTAGAGAAGCAACTAAGCATGATAATCTTAGCCAAAGGGAAGAGAAGTTATCACTATGTATGGATTTCAAACGGGCACCAATGTACATTAAAATGGTTGAGCAAAAGTTATGGATGACAAAGCTTCAATATGATGCACCATTGGAAACTAAATGGGAAGATTTTAAGAAAGTTTTTTGTTCTTGTGCTGAAGAATGCTTTGCCATAAATCATCTCCAACGTATCAAAAAAGTCAGATCATGCAAAAGGTGATTTGATGTCAAGATGCTCAAAAATCCTTGATAAAGCTTGATGCAATTATGGACAAACAAGTATCAAACTCATTTGCATACAAACAAGGCATTGATTCAAAACAAGAGAAGAAGATGGGAAGTAAAGCAATAAATTTTTCAAGTCCAAGAAAAGGTAAGTGTATCTGGAAGATTTTGGAGAAACTTGAGGGGCAAGCGGGTTGAGAATTTTGGTAACCTGATTCTTCTAGATATGTACACAAATTGTAGGCAATTATATGAGAAACCAATTTTTTATGGTTCACTCCCATGTATGCCCTCCCTTTTTACTATTGAGGGTGTATGTGGTGGGCTTGAAAAGTTGGCCACTTGCAAAGTGGGAGATCTTCAAGGTAACAAGCCAGAGATGATCAAATGCATGGGAGATTTTACCCATGAGTGGATATGTGATATTTTCAACCTTGCACTTCAACATGGTATGCCTTATGATTGGAGTACTAATTGGGTCAATCCTTTGCATAAAGGAGGGGATGTAAAGAATGTAAAAAAATATCAGACTATAATGATTGGGTCTCTTATGGAAAAGTTGTTTGGGTGCATAATGGAGATGAAATTGAGTGATTGGACTGAAGAGAATGACAGGCATGCAAAAGGACAAGTGGGTTTTTGTTGATATCATAACACCATTGATCATCTTGTCACTCTTCATGTTCTCATGGAGGAAAGTGGATTGAAAGTCAAGTGATTGTATTGTTGTTTTGTGGACTTTAAGAAAGCCTTTGAAATGATTTCACGTAACAATTTGTGGAGAAGGATGGAAGAAGTCCAAGTACCAAGTGAGCTTATGCTTGTGGATTTGCGAGTCTATGAGAAGGTGGTATGTCAATTGCACATGGAAAGAGGAATTTCAGAAATTTTGTAAGCACTATTGGGGTTAAACAAGGATGTCCGTTGTCACAAACTCTCTTTGGTCTAACCATCAATCAATTGGAACAAATGGTACTTGACTTTATGCAAGAAGAAGGCATTGAAGAGGTCACTATTTGCAATGTGGTAGTCATGCTTTTGTTGTATGCGGATGATGTAGTGCTTCTAGAACACACTTTAGAAGATGCACAAAAGCTTATGGTTGTCCTTGAGAACTTTTTCTTGCATAGTGGGCTGATTGTGAACGAATCCAAGACAAATGTTATGCTTGTGAAAACCAACCATAAGGAGAAGCCATTCATTGTGTACAACAATGAGACACTTGGAGTTGTTGAGAGCTTTAAGTACCTTGGCCTTGATTTTCTGTCCAATCACAACTGGCATGAATGTGCTATGCGTTGTTTGGAAGTGGGAAAGAGAGCATATTATGCATTTGAGAACATGTGTAATGCGGGAAACATCAAGTGTTGGGCTCTCAAGAAGTATTTTTTTGATGCATTGGTGACACCGGTGCTTCTTTATGGAGTTGAAGTGTGGGGCGGGAGCATCTCAAAGTCTACTTGGAAAGAGTTTGAGAATGTTCAAAAGAGTTTTCTCACAAACTTTCTCCAAGTGAAGATAGAAACACCATATATTCTCCTACTTCTTGAGTCAGGATGTCTTCCAATTGAGGTTATGGGCATGGAAAGGGTTGTGGAGTACATGATAAAGATGCATCAAAAACCCTCACATTGGCTTCCTACAATTGCATGGGAAGCAAGAAAAAACGTTTGAGAGACACACGAAAGCAAGATCTTGAGCACGGGATGGATGCAAGACATAAAGAAGTGGTTTGGGAGATGGGATGCATAACACTTTCTACATGATGCTTCAATTGACTCCTAAGTGAATGAAGCTTTTCTACAACGCCAATGTATTATGGCTTGGGAGAAATCCATTGGGTCACGCTTCATACATTACACCACCCATATTGTCCCCAAATACAAAATCATGTTCTTTGCTGCTGAAAGGCTATCCCCTTGTTGATAATATGCACTATCGCATTCATTTGGCTTAGCTCCCATTCCCTTCGATGATGCGAGACAGGGCGTTGGGGCAATGCAGAAGAGTCAAATTGATTGTGCACAATATGCTCACTGCAAGTTTTGCAGATCAGAGCAAGAGTGCTTTACTTTTAATTGAGCTTAAAGATGGACAAGAAAAGTGATGTTTTGTATGTGCTATCTGATCCTAATGTGCCATATTTTAACAAGATGGAAGTATGCCATTTTGCACAACCCCCTTGACTTGTGCTTGAATGAACCGATGACAAAGGTGTGTCTGTATTTTTTTGATAGCTACATACTTATGGAATGGTGTGTGATATTGTTGCAGCTGATGGCCGGTTTGAAGATCACTTGAACGTCGTTGTTTGTAGGAGACCAATATGCAAGAAGGAAAGTAGAATTGTGTACACACTGTTGGTGTTTGCAATGAGGAAAGAGCGCACTTGGGCATCCAAGGCCATTGACATACTATCAAATGACACCTAGTTGATTCGCTATGTGAGGATGATTTGGTGAAAGAAGAGGATGGGACACCTATGCAAGGTAAAATTCTCCAATCACTATCTCTACATAAAGTTCTTCTGCATGCTCTGACATCTGTTTGTTGGGCAGGGGGTTCAGAACATGGTCACTGGTTTGTATGGTGATTTCTCGCATGGTATACAAATGAGAACAATGTTGTCGTTTAGTACGGAGGAGGTTGTGGAGTAATGGCTTTGTTGGGGAGCTAGATGGGTTGTATGATGACAATATTTGAGAGCAACAAGGATTTATCCACCAAACTACGCTTTGTTTTGGAAATGCAACCCTGTTGCCTGAGAGAGATACAGAAGCAAGACAAGAGACATGCAAATGAGGTGGAGCATGTCTTGAGGGAAACATCTCTGTAGAAACCGCATCCAAACATTGTGGTGCTAGGTCCATTGGCCCATGAATTATAGTAGATTTTTCAAACAAGACCTCGCATTGTGTGGACAATGATCTTTTTTGTAAACCATTATAGACATTTGCTTTTAACATTGTTTTGAACAAAGACATGTGCTTATTTCAATTAGTATTCTTGAGCTAGTAAATAAATGGATAAAAAATATAACTTTTCTCACTATTCCTGTAAACAAATCCGTATACTATAGACATATAGACTATTTTTGTAATTTGTAATTGTTTGTCTTTTTTTTGTTATTCATGTAACTCTCATAAAAAAGCCCAGTCACATGGTTCTTCTTTCCTGGGTTGTTGAGCTTACCAATTGTAAGGTCTCAGCTCTCACATCATGATTTGTCTAATCTCTCTCTCTCTCTCTCTCTCTCTCTCTCTCTCTCTCTCTCTCTCTCTGTGAGCATAAGAGAGAGAGAGAGAGAGAGAGAGAGAAAGAGCAAGAGAGGAGGAAAAAAATTATATATTTGTCAAAATTCAATTGTTATGCTTAATTAGATGTATAGAAGATAGAGTTTAAGAATTATAGAGAGATTTGGATAGTTATGCTTAATTATATGTATAGAAGGTAGAGATAAAGAATTATAGAGAGATTTGGATAGTTATGCTTAATTATATGTATAGAAGGTAGAGATAACAATTATAGAGAGAGTTGTATAACAATTGATTTTTGAAAAATATATAAATTCTCTCTTCCTCTTTTGCTCTCACTCTCTGTCTCTCTCTCTCTCTCTCTCATGCTGAGAGAGAGAGAGAGAGAGAGAGAGAGAGAGAGAGAGAGAGAGAGAGAGAGAGAGAGAGAGAGAGAGAGAGAGAGATGGAGAGAGAGAGAGGGAGTAGAGAGAGATAGATAAAGAGAGAAACGAGCAAGTGAGAGAGTAGAGAGAAAGAAGCAAAGAGAGAAATAAAGGAAGAAGATAAGAGAGAGAGTGGAAGTGAGAGATAGCGAGGGACTAGAGAGAGATAGAGAGAGATAGATAGTTCTATTATCATCCTCGGGTGTCAAATATGACCTATGGGACCAAATGGACATGTCACATGGTGTGAGTGGAGGTCATGAGTGACTCTTGATGCTCAAAAATGACTGAAATGAGCGTCGCAATAGAGAGTCCACATCGTGGTTGGGAGAGGAAGGTATGTAGGAAGAGATCATGGCTAAATATATGCGGAAAAGAGGACTGAATGTGGTCAAAAGTTGAGTACTCAAGTAGTATGTGGTACTCACTCTCTCTCACTAGATGAGGACATAATGTGCAAAGTCAATGAGACTCCCGCCAGTGCCCAACGTCCTGTCTCACAGCATAGAGAATGGGAGCTAAGACGAATGGAGGCAATGGTGCAAATCGCACTCAACGGAATGGGCTCAACGATGTAGGGATGCGTTCGGTTACCTCGTTCGGAGAAGAAGGGATATTTGTAGTTTGTGGCAACGTGTGTGGTGTAATGTGGCTGAAGCGAGAATCTCCGGATTTCTCCCAAGCCGTGATACATTGGCATTGTAAGAAGGCCTCATTAACTTGGGAGTCAATCGACGCATCCTTGACCAAGTGACATGCATCTCATATTCCAAACCATTTCTTGATTTCAAGCATCCACCCCGAACTTAGTATTTTTCTCTTGCATGTCTTTTGGACCTTTTGACTTGCTTCATATGCAATTCTAGGAAGTCGATACAAAGGGCTACGTTGTGTCTTAAGCATGTACTCCACAACCCTTTGCATGCCTAAGACCTCAATGGGAAGCGATCCGGACTCAAGAAGTAAGAGCATGTAGGGTGTTTGTGTCTTGACTTGGAGACAGTTGGTGAGAAAATGCTTTTGGACATTCTCAAACTCTTTCCAAGTAGACTTCCCAATTCTTCCACCCCACACCTCCACTCCATAAAGAATCACTGGTCTCACCAATGTGTCAAAGAGGTACTTTTTGAGAGCCCAACACATGATGTATCCAACATTGCAGATGTTCTCAAATGCATAATAATCCTTTCCGGCTTTCAAGCGATGCATTGCACAATCCTTCCATTTATGATTGGATGCAACCTCAAGGCCAAGGTACTTGAAGTGATCTACCACTTCAAGTTCCTCATTGTTGTATACAATGCATGGATTTTCATGATTGAGGGTCATTACAAGCATATCCTTGGTTTTGGATCCATTCACGATCAGCCCACTATGTAGGAAAAAGCATTCCAAGACACTCATAAGCTTTTGTGCATCTTCTAAGGTATGTGCCAAGAGCACTATATCATCGGCATAAAGCAAAAGCATGATCATCGCATTTCCGATCTTAACCTCTTCTATGCCTTCTTGCTGCATAAAATCAAGAACCATGCATTCCAATTCATCAATGAGTAGCCCAAAGAGGGTTGGGGAAAGTGGGCATCCTTGTTTGACACCAATGGTGCTTGCAACAAATTCTGAAATTCCATCTCCCATACGTAGTCGACATATCACTTTTTGATAGATGCAAAAGACCGCATGCATAAATTCTCTCGGCATTTGAAGGCTTTGCATACGTTTCCAAAGATTTTGTTGCGGTACCATGTCAAAAGCTTTCTTAAAATCCACAAAGCAACAATACAACTTTTTTCCTTTCAATTGAGACGCTTCCATAAGAATTCAAAGAGTGACAAGGTGATCAATAGTGCTATGATGCTTTCAAAAACCTGCTTGGAAAACCTGCTTGGCCAAGCACACGTTTGGCATTTTTTTCAACCCATTCACTTATCTTCATCTCCATGATACATCCAAATAACTTTGCCATCAAAGAACCAACCATTATAGTGTGATAGTTGTTCACATTGTTTACATCTCCTCCTTTGTGCAAAGGTTTGATCCAATTTGCACTCCAATCATGAGGCATTCCATGCTGAAGTGCAAGGTTAAACATATCGCATATCCAATATTGTGTTTTCTTGCTTGTCCATTTAATCATTTCAGCCTTGACACCTTGAAGGCCCCTGCCTTGTGAGTAGCAAGTTTCTCAAGCGTGCCGCATACATCTTCAATGGTAAAGAAAGGAGGCATAAACGGAAGGGAGCTACAACACTCCATCTTATCAACATTGGGTTACTCATAGAGGTTCTTGCAATGCATATACATATCCTCAAGAGTCAAGTCCACAAAGCTCGCAACGTGCTTGCCTTTTAGATTTTGCCAAAACTTGCCACATGCATGTACTTTTTCTTGCACTAAAAGAAGTTGTTTTTTGACTTCCCACCTTCTCCTCTTCTTTTGAACAAGTGCTTTGTATGTGGGTGAACGTTCCAAGTAAACTTCCTTGTCTTTGCTTGCATCCAATCTTAGCAACTTTTTTCGAGCTTGACTACATTCCATCTCAAACCATTTCTTCTTGGTGCTACCCTTCTTAGACCTTTTGCAAGACATGTGTTTCACCAAGAAGAATTCCTTCGCACAAGAGCAAATTACTTCTTTGAAAACTTTCCACTTGTTTTTTAATGTTGTGCTCTCTTGATGCTCTATCATGCTTAACATTTTGTCCACCACATCAGCATATATAAGTGCTCGTTTGAAGTCTAGACGTAGATATAAATGATTCACATCATGATTGGAGGCTACATGCTCAGGCCTTTTACCACACTTGAGGTCAATACATAACATCCTATGATCCGATTCCAGATTCCATTCACCAAGTGTAAAGCTTTTTATGCATTCTAGAGTGTCTTTTGAAAACAACATATAGTCAATCACGCTATCACCATTGGTGCTTTCCACATGTAAAGTCATTGGTGCCTTGCCATAGAGATACACCGTTTGCAATGAGCATTCCGGTACTATTGCACATATGTAGAAGTGACTTTCCATAGTGATCCAATTCTTTTGCATCATTATAACTTCCACTATACATGTAGGAGTCATCCATTCTTCTTGAAACATGTGGCATGTCAACTTGTTGTGTGTCGTGTTCCCGGGGGATTCACTAGTAGTACTAGGAAGACGTCACTTGCGTGCACCAAAATCGCCATTTTACCCCCTATATACGGTACCCTCCTTTGTAAAATCTACCTTTTTGGCCTCATAACCCCCCCCCCCCCCCCCCCCCCCCCCCCCCCCATTGTACACTCAGGTGACACCATACGATAATCCTTAGTGACGACCCCGGGGTCGTGTTGTAACGTATTTGTGCGAACATTCATGTCTCCAAAGAAAATGACTTCACCATGGTCCTTGTAATGAGCAACGTCTTCCTCTAGTTCAACAAAGGGCTGATCTCTATCCATATCCAAGCGAGCATAAAAGTTGGAGTCATAGTGAGGAATGTATCAACCAGCCACAAACATGAGTTGACCATATGGTTGGCTGATTTTCAGCCATAAGTAGCATTTATACTTATCTTCTTTGACAATGGAAACATTTTTCAAACCCTTTTTGGTCATACATGCTATGCCTCCTTGGTCTCTACGTTGCTTTGCATCTTTGGCCCACATCAAAGAATGCACATCGTATTTGCCAAATCCAAGAATTCTTTGAGCATCATGCTCCCATGTTTCGACAAGAAGTATCACATTGGAGTCTTTGGTAAGCTCATCAATGTTGATTCCCGCATTCCATGGATACTTGTTACAATTCCCAAAGCTTATTCGCAAGCGTGAGTTGGTCTCATAGATCACATGTCCCTATTTGTTGGGTGGACTTGCATCCTCCTCAAGTGACTTTTCTTCTTGAGATGACACCTTAATCTTCTTGCTTCTTTCCTCATATGCTTTGTGATGTACATTTTGTTTCATAAGAGTGCAATCCTCATATACATTACAACCCGTTCCTTTGAACTAGATCCAACTATTGTCAAGGATGATCTTTCTCTTTACCTCAAGCATTTAGATGCATTCTGGGTCAAAAACAACTAGGTCAAAAATCCACTGCTGCTGTTAATAATCGCGATTTTTGAACTTGACCTAAAGTGGGGTTTGAGGCCATAGGCATGTGTGCTTAGGTCTTATAAAATTGCCTAGAAGTTTCGTTATGTTTGGATGTCATTTGATGCTGTAACGAATGTGATTTGCTTGTCGATAAGCGATTGGCTTTTGGTGATTTCAGTCACTTGAGTGTAGCTTGAGTTAGATGCGAGTTGTTAGTTGTTTTCCAAGAGATTGACAACCTCTGGTAGCCTTTATGCACTAGTCGAGTCAACTTCGTCCCATGGTTTGACAAATTAATCGTGGTTCTCGCTAATACTGTAATAAGATAGGATGGTGAGGTTAGACATCCTTCGTACACACAATAGGTCTTTCTCCTGAGCGAGGACTCCTTGTTTCCCAACTCGATGTGCACCATAAGCCATGATTCCCGACATGCCAAAGTATGTAGCAAAAAACTCTTCAATAACAACCCCAAGAGATTGGGGTGTTTCCATGCTTTCCTCCTCGATTCCATGAATCACGATGTTCTTTGAGCGTTTTTGTCATTCTTGTAATTCTTGAGTGTCCACATTCTCTACATTCTTGGCTTGGACAATGGCTTGCGTGATAGGAGATGTAGAAACCATATTATCCTTACATATATCAGCCCATGATTTGGATGCATTTCTCATCTCCCATACATCATGTCGTATTGTATCTATCATTTCCTCTTTCAATACATGATCACTCTCAACTTTGTTCAAGCACTCTTTCAATACATTCATGTCAACAAGAGAGCACTTACATTCTTGAACTTCATTCTCAAGATGCATCAAGTGTGTTGTTTGCATTTCAAGAACCTTCTTGAGGTGCTCATTCTCCACAACAAGAACTCTTAAAATGACATTCTCCATTGCAAGTGCACGCAACTCTTCATCATGCTTGTTGATGGTTTCTTGTAATGAGACCAAGTAAGACATAATCATTGCTTCCGTTGTTGTAGTTGATGTGGTTGGATTAGCATCCAAATTCCTTGGAGATTTTGTGTCATTCTCCATGGCGAGTGTGGATTTTCCACCCTTGCGAGTTTTGTCCGACATTGCCTTCAAGTCGGCAACAAAAACAAGACGTTTTGACAGTTTTTCTAGTTCTGAGATGCTGTTACAGCAAATCCTTCCATTTCTTAGAAAGAGTATAGAGAAAGAAGTAGAGAGAGAAATAAAGAAAAAAGAGAAGAGAGAGAGAGAGAGAGAGAGAGAGAGAGAGAGAGAGAGAGAGAGAGAGAGGATAGCAAGAGGGAGTGGGATTGAAGATGGACAAAGAGGGAGCAAAGGTGAGGGAGAGAGCTCGTAGAATAAGAAAGAGAAAGAGGGAGACAAAAAAATAGATAAACTTTTTAATTTTGTTTTGTAGAACAGAGCAAGAGTGCTTTACTTTTAATTGGGCTTAAAGATGGCCAAGAAAAGTGATGTTGTGTATGTGCTATCTAATTCCAATGTGCTAGATTGGAACAAGATGGAAGTATGCCATTTTGGACAACCTACTTGACTTGCACTTCCAAAAACCAAGGACAAAGGTGTGCTCATAATTTGCTGATAGCTACATACATATAAAATGGTGTGTAATATTGTTGCAATTGTTGGCCGGTGTGAATACCACCTGAACGTCGTTGTTTGTAAAACACAAACATGTAAGAAGGAAAGTAGAATTGTGTACACACTTTTGGTGTCTGCAATGAGGAAAGAGCACACTTGGCATCCGAGGCAATCGACATACTGTCCGATGACGCCTGGTTTGATTCGCTATGTGTGGATGATTGGATGAAAGAATAGGATGGAACACATATGCGAGGTACAATTCTCCAACCACTATCTCTAAATAAGGTTCTTCTGCATGCTATGACATCTGTTTGTTGTGCAGGGGGTACACAACAGGGGCACTAGTTTGTATGGTGATTTCTCGGATAATATACAAATGAGAACGACATTGTCGTTTAGTACGGAGGAGGTTGTGGAGTGTTGGATTTGTTGGGAGCCAGATGGGCCATATGATGACAATATTTGAGAGCAACCAGGATTTCTCCACCAGAGTACGCTTTGTTTTGGAAATGCAACCCCGTTGCCTAAGAGAGATACAGAAGCAAGACAAGAGACATGCAAATGAAGTGGAGCATGTCCTGAAGGGGACATCTCTGTTGGAACCGCATCCAAACATCGTGGTGTTAGGTCCATTGGCCCATGAATTATAGTAGATTTTTCAAACAAGACCTCACATTGTGTGGACAATGATCTTTTTTGTAAACCATTATAGACATTTGCTTTTAACATTGTTTTGAACAAAGAGATGTGCTTATTTTCAATTAGTTTGATCTTGTAAATAAGTGGATTTTTTCTATTCCTGTAAACCTATCCGTGTAGTATGAGAGAGAGATATAGACTTGTCTATATCTTGTAATTAGGTGGATTTTTTGTATTCCTGTAACTCTTCTCAATAAACTTGCAGTCACTATGGTTCTGTTTTCCTGGTTGTTGAGCTTACTAATTGTAAGGTCCCAGCTCTCACATCGTGATTTTTCTAATCTCTCTCTCTCTCTCTCTCTCTCTCTCTCTCTCTCTCTCTCTCTCTCTCTCTCTCTCTCTCTCTCTCTCTCTCTCTCTCTCTTAGCATGAGAGAGAGAGAGAGAGCAAGAGAGGAGGAGGAAATTTATATATTTTTCAAAAATCAATTGTTATGCTTAATTAGATGTATAGAAGGTAGAGAACAAGAATTATAGAGAGAGTTAGATAGCTATGCTTAACTAGATGTATAGAAGGTAGAGATAAAGAATTATAGAGAGAGTTGGATAATAATTGATTTTTGAAAAATCTATAAATTTCCTCCTCCTCTCTCTCTTTCACCATGAGAGAGAGAGAGAGAGAGTTAAAGATAGAATTGAAAGAGTCATGCAAGAGAGAAGGAGATGGAAGAGGGGAAAATAGAAAGAGAGATAGAGAGAGAGAGATATAGATAGATTAAATTATCGTCACGGAGGTCAAATATGACCTATGGGACCGTAAAACAACACACTACAAAAGGCTCCTTCTAAGCGAGGGGATTATCAAATACATCTCAGTTAAGGACTGAGGGTCCGATGAGGGCTGAACAAAAGACAAAATTTAAAAACCTAAGGGGGGGTGGGTGAGAGGGGAACCATTTTGGGAGTGAGAAACTCTTGAATAATGGCTTTGCCTTCTCGATAGACTGCCCATTTTCCTGTCGTACGTGCTGCCCGCACCTTTTGTAGTTCTAGCTTCTTCTGCTTGAGATGGGCGGGGGTAAGATCTTTTGCAAACTAGATTTTAGTGCCCTTGAGAAGCCTTGATTGCTCAAGGAGTTTAATTCGGTCCACTTTGTTCTTGAAAGTGAGGATCACATTATTGATGCAATGCTCATGTGTGATGGAGGCGATTGTTGCTGGTCCCCACTCTATCATGTGGGTTGTTGTTTGGATGTGGGCAATGGATTCGTGGAAGTTGAGGTCTCCCTCCCCTTTCCCGTCACTAGCCAGCCCACCAATGCGAACATTGAGGGTGATCTCCTCTTGCCATTGTCGTTCGCGTAGCGTGGACGCCACACTGTCATCAACCTTGTGGGTGATGGCTTCTTGTACTTGGTATTTGACCGCCTTTCTAAGGGTGGTCGCCACTTCTTCCTTTGTTTTGTCAAGCTTGGTTTGCATCTATGCCATTTCTTCCTTCTGGTGGTGCTTCACGGTGGTTAGTCGTGTCTCGATGGCAGTGAGATTTTGTTTCAGCTCGTCATTCTCCTTGCGAAGCCTTTCAACTTCATGCTGAAGGCGAATAGTACTGTCCATTTTAGGGGGTGTCGTAATGATCCCCGCAAAAGTGGGCTTGCTTCGGGATGAAGCACCTGTGGCCATTCGGGGGAACTGACCTTTACATAGTATGAAGGTAGGGTTTGCAAGAAAATAGGCTAAATTGACTCGGTTGGCAAGAAAATAAGGCTAAGACAAAGGCCGCACTGTGGCGGGGTATCGAGGGGCTCAACAGTGGGGTGGCAGGGTCGGAAAGCGAAGAGGGGTGTATTGGGGCTTGTCAGTGGCGGGCTCAACAGCCGATACGCAGGGCCAGTGTCAAGACAGTAGGTGCACAGGGGAAGCAACAGGCTCGACAATAGGTGTGCGATGTGCTTGAGGATGGGCCTTGAGCGGTGCTCGACCAGTAACACCCCCCACAGGGCCGCCCTTGCCCAAGGGAAGACGCGCAGAGATGGAGACTTGGGCTTTAGGGTTTCCACACACACACACACACACACACACACACACACACACAAAGAGAGAGAGAGAGAGAGAGAGAGAGAGAGAGAGAGAGAGAGAGAGAGAAGTGAAAGAGTCATGCAAGGGAGAAGGAGGTGGAAGAGGGGAAAAGAGAGAGAGAGAGAGAGAGAGAGAGAGAGAGAGAGAGAGAGAGATAGTTCTATTATCATCCTCGGAGGTCAAATATGACCTATGGGACCAAATGAACATGTCACGTGGTGTGAGTGGAGGTCATAAGTGACTCTCAACGCTCAAAAATGGCTGAAATGAGCATCACGAGAGAGAGAGAGAGAGAGAGAGAGAGAGAGAGAGAGAGAGAGAGAGAGAGAGAGAGAGAGAGAGAGAGAGAGAGAGAGAGAGAGAGAGAGAGAGTGGAAGTGAGAGAAAGCGAGGGAGTAGAGAGAGAGAGAAAGAGAGAGACAAGCAAGTGACAAAGAGTAGAGAGAAAGAAGTAGAGAGAGAAATGAAGAAAAAAGAGAAGAGAGAGAGAGAGAGAGAGAGAGAGAGAGAGAGAGAGAGAGAGAGAGAGAGAGAGAGAGGATAGCAAGAAGGAGTGGGATTGAAGATGGAGGGAGAGGGAGCAAAGGTGAGGGAGAGAGCTCAGAGAACAAGAAAGAGAAAAAGAGAGAGAGAGAGAGAGAGAGAGAGAGAGAGAGAGAGAGAAAATAGATATAATTTTTAATTTTATTTTGCAGATCAGAGCAAGAGTGCTTTACTTTTAATTGAGCTTAAAGATGGCCAAGAAAAGTGATGTTTTGTATGGGCTATCTGATTCTCATGTGCCAGATTGGAACAACATAGAAGTATGCCATTTTGGACAACCCGCTTGACTTGCGCTTGCAAGAACCAATGACAAGGGTGTGTTCATAGTTGTCTGATAGCTACATACTTATGGAATGGTGTGTTCATAGTTGTTTGATAGCTACATACTTATGGAATGGTGTGTGATATTGTTGCAGCTGCTGGCAGGTGTGAAGACCACCTAAACTTTTTTGTTTGTAAGACACCAATATGCAAGAAGAAATGTAGAATTGTGTACACACTGTTGGTGTCTGCAATGAGGAAAGAGCGCATTTGGGCATCCGAGGCCATTGACATACTTACAGATGACGCCTGGTTTGATTCGCTAGGTGAGGATGATTGGATGAAAGAAGACAATGGGACACCTATGCGAGGTACAATTCTCCAACCCCACTATCTCTAAATAAAGTTCTTTTGCATGCCCTGACATCTGTTTGTTGTTCAGGGGGTACTGAACATGGGCATGGTTTTTATGGAAATTTCTCACATAATATACAAATGAGAACGATGTTAGGGGCACACAGCCCTAACAGGTATTCAATGCAGGAAACATGCAGTTTACAGGAATCAGGAACAGTAAACTGAGTATTCATACACAATACTGCAAAGTAAATAAGCAAAGAACACCATAAGGAAGAGGAAAAGAGACTGCCATCAGATTATCTTCATCATCATCACCCAATTACAAGGCATAAACAGCAGTTAGAGATCAAGAGGAAAAGAACTGCCTCGTTAGTTATCCTGAAACTACCTCACGCTATCAAATACCATAAGGCACATTCACAACTACCCAAAAATATAAGTACTAATGTCCACATATCCCTAAGGTTCAAAAGTTAAAGGTCTTTAGTTACAGTTCAAAATATAATATCCTGAATACCATGAATGCCTTGATAGATCAGGCACTAACACTTGGCACACCTGGTGGGAAATGTTTCTCAAACATTGTGAGAACCCATCCCTTGATCAAAAAATTCATCCACCAGCTGATCCTTGAATTCATTTTGTTGTGAAACTGCTGCTGCAGTTAAAGTTTCCTTGTCAAGTGCTTCAACCTCTGCATCCACCTGAACTGTAACTGCCTCTTTAGTACTTTCAGTGTCCTGACAGAGTACCTCATCCACAATTAGTTGCACTGGATATCTTAAGTTGTGAATTCTTCCTGCAGCTTCTGTCTCCTCCTCTGCAACATCTTTAGGTTGTTCTGTAGCTGCACCTCTCCCTGCTGATTCAGGCATATGCTCCTGAACTCCTTCTGCCACATCAGTTCCTGCAAACACTTCAGAATTTTTATTGACAAACACCTGCTCAGATTGTTGACCTTCTTGTTGCTGCAGCTGCATCTTCAGGTCCTCCAACTACCCTTTCAGGTCAGTATACTACTGCTTCAGTTCAGCATTCTGCTTCTCCATAAACAAGTTTTCCTCCTTCATCTCCTCCTCTGCAAACATTTGATATGGTTTACTCACCACATCATACATACTTACCTTGATATGCTCCCATACTCCCTTCATGTATTCTCTCATTTCCACCTGCATCTACTCAACATCGACTGATGCCAAGTACCACCCATCCACATCTAATTCCTCTTCTGACATTTCCCTGATTCTCTCTTCAACTCTCTTACAAGCTGTCACCCTGTTCAAAAGAACTCTATTGCTACTCTCCAATGTAGCATTCAATGTATTCATCTCAGTCATTTCAGCCTGCAAAACAGTAAACCATTCATCCCTCCATTCAGCTAATCTAGCTGAAGTCTTCTCACTAGATGCCAGCATCTTCTTGTAAGAAGCCAACTCAGTTTTCATCACCTCCTGACTCTCAATCAACTGCTGAATATGTTGTTGTAGCAATAATTCCTCAGTTCTACTCTTCTTGCTTTACTCTACAGCTTCCTTTAGCTGCTCAATTTTTGTATGCATTCTGTTATTTTCCATCTTAATTAAGGTAGAGTCCATCACCTGTTGCTCCACATACTCTTTAACCATGCCAATAGCATTTTTCACTTCTTTGAAAGAAACATTAGTAAAATTTGGTTTAGTCGCCCTTGGTTCCTCAGCTACAGAATCTCCAATGTTCATACCAGGTACCTCTGCTAATGTTTTGCCCTTCAATTTCTTCAACTTGAACCCTGTCTTCACTGACATTGGTGTTGTAGATTTATCACCTAGTCTCCTTCAGAAAATAGTTCACCAAACTCTTTGTCCAACTTCACTTTCACTATCTCCAAAGACTCCTTGCTAGAATAGCCAGCAACCATCAGTTCTTGAACATCCTTTGTCATGTATAAGGTCTTTTGGTCCTCATGCAACTTCTGTCTTTTCTCTCTTCTTTGTGTAGAGCCTGAATCTACAGATAACTGCACCTCTCCTGGAAGAATTTTGCCCTGAAGGATATTCTGATTTGTCACATACTGAAACACAGCAGCCAAATAAGGACCCACTTTTGTAGTTTTGTCCTTTCTCTTCTGCTTTGTATAAATTTCAAACTTCATCCTGTCAAAGATGATATTAGCCCATCCAACCTGCCTGCCATTTTCAGCTGCCATTAAAATACCATAATTCTCCCTGCTGATGTATTCTGATTTGACAAGCAAAACTACTCTTTCAAGCAACCATCTCACCTGCTGTAACCTTGTCTGATTCTTTATGCTAGACAGATGATAATAATGCCTGTCTCCTTGTGACTGCCCAAAGGCCTTTGTCATCTCCCTTTCTGTGGCTTTACCACATTCATTGTCCTCTTGTGTAAGTACATCAAACACTTGTGACACAAGCTCCTCAGTAAGGTAATTGTCAGCAAAAATCTCTCCATCATTAGCCTGCAATTGATTTAAGTAAACCTTTGCCATGTGACTCTGTCTCCATGCAATCCATTGGAGTCTTGCAAAGTCCAACAGCCCAATGTTCTTTAACCAGAGAGTGTTTTTCTCATTAAGGGGTAACTCATATCTGAAGTCAATGAAGGTATACTCTGAGCTGCTGTCTTCCTTGGAGGGTGGTGAAGTTTGAACAGGGGTATACATCTCCAAATCATCATCTTCACTACACTCATCAATTACCATCCTCTGTCTCTGAGTCCTGCACACAGGTCTTTGCATAATAAAGTTCTCTTCATCTTCACCACGAGAGTCTGACTTAGCAGCACCAGGAGTTCTGCGTGGAGTCGCCATGCTAGTGCATGCAAAAGAGTAACGCAAAGACTGAAAACGTTGCTCACTCACGTAATCGGCTCTCTTTAAAATGATAGCTTTAGTCACTGGCTCGCATGTGTGATAAATCAAAATCAAATTTACATCATATATGGCTTATATTCTCCTTTTGGGCTTCCAAATTTGGTCCAAAAAAGGGCTTTAGTCTGAAACCGTTTATAGGTTTGACTATGACTTTCCCTGACTCATCAGCCAAAATGAAAGTATTTGGCCCCACTGCTCTAATGATCTGAAATGGCCCCACATATCTGAGTTTTAACTTGCCAGGCCTGTGTCCCAGTTTGCTGTTGTAGACCATTACCCAATCACTTACAGAAAAATTTTTAAATTTGATGTTTCTGTTAATCCAAGCCTGCCTTCTTTGCTGAATGATCTCTGCTGTATACATGCATTGAATCCTGTCCTCTTCCAATTTCAATAATGCCTTCTTCCTGCAGTTGACTGACTCTTCAGGGGACAACTTCTGTTGAACTACCACCCTGAGACTTGGTACCAAGAATTCCATAGGCACCACTGTCTCCAATCCATAAACTAGCTTAAATGGTGTCATGCCCGTTGTTACCTTGAATGCAGTTCTAAAAGCCGAGAGTGCAGAATCTAATTTTTCATCCCAGTCTGTCCTATTTTGATTTACCACCTTCCTGATTATCCTCACCAAAATTTTATTGGTGCTTTCTGCTTGTCCATTTGCTTGAGGGTAGTAAATAGTTGATTTCTTGTGTAAAATCATATGCAATTCAGTCAGTTTACTGATTACTTTATTAATGAAGTGGCCTCCTTGATCAGAAACTAGCTCAATTGGACACCCAAACCTGGTCATAATGTTCCTATAGAGAAATTTGGCCACACTCCTGGCTACATTGTCTCTCAAAGCTATTGCTTCAACCCACTTTGTGCAATAATCAGTTGCAACTAGAATATACCTGTTCTGTGTAAACCTGGCAGGTGGCTTGATAGGACCAACAAAATCCAGTCCCCACTTTTGGAATGGTTCCAAAGGAAGTACAGGTTGCAAAGGTATCCTGTCCACATTCAATGGCCTACCCTCTCTTAGACATAATAAGCAGTTTTTACAAAATTCCTGAGCATCCTTTATCACAGTTGGCCACCAAAGTCCTACTTGGAATATCTTCCTTGCTGTAACATCCCTTGAAAAATGACCTCCTGCATTAGCTCCATGAGCTTTTGCGAGAACTGCTCTTTGTTCATATTCAGGAACACATCTCCTGATTACCTGATCAATTCCTCTCTTGTACAACACCCCTGCAATGACTGTAAAGGGTTTACTTCTTAGTGCCAACCTCTTCTATGATCTGACCTCATTGTTTCAGGTAGTGCCCCTTCAATCAGAAACTGTAACATATCCTCATACCAGTCCCCTAACTGATCAGTCACCTGAATAAGAAAAAGCTCTGCATCAGGCAGCTGGTCAGGTACCCCTCCAGGATCATCCTCTCATGTCTCTAATCTACTCAAGTAATCAGCCAACACATGAAGTCTTCCAGGAGTATTTATTACAACATAATCAAACTCCTGCAACAGCAGCAACAGCAGTATCCACCTGGCTAGCCTGCCTAAAAGGTGTGGTTTATTTACCAGGTAAATCAAGGCCTGGTGATCCACATGAAAAATTACCCTGTTTGCCAACAAATAATGCCTGAACTTTTGTAAAGCATACACCATTCCCAAGCACTCCCTTTCTGTCAGTGTATAGTTCTTTTCTGCAGGTGTTAATACTCGACTTGCATAATAAATGGGTCTGAACCATCCTCTTCTAGTCTCTTGCATTAATGCTGCTCCCACTGCTACATGAGATGCATCTACAAAAATATGGAATGGTAATTGCCAGTCAGGAACAATCAGTACAGGTGCTACAGTCATCATATTCTTCAAAATCTGAAATGCTTTGATTTGCTCCTCCTTCCATTCAAATACATTGTCCCTCTTTGTGAGCTTTGTCAAGGGTGTACAAACATGAGATAAATATCTCAAAAACCTGTTGTGCCACTTAACCTGTCCCAAAAACCTGGCCAGCTGTTTAACTGTTTTGGGTGCTGGTGCCTTCCTGATAGCTTCTACTTTGCTAGGATCAATAGAGACTCCTTCCTCATAGATAACATGCCCTAAGAGGACTCCTCTCTTAACGGAAAAAGCACACTTTGCTGGATTCAATGACAACCTGAAATCTCTGCACTTTTGAAAACACAGTCTCAGGTGCCCAAGGTGTTCCTGCTTCTTTCCAAAAACACTGAAATCATCTAGAAAAACCCTCATGAATGTTGTCAAAAACTCTGAAAATACATATTGTACCGCTTTCTGAAATGTTGGTGGAGCATTCTTCAGGCCAAATGTCATCACATTGCTAGCATATACCCCCCATTCAGTCACAAAATCAATTTTATCCCTGTCTCCAAATGCCATTGCTATTTGGTTATACCCACTGAATCCATCCAAGAAGGCATAAATCTCATGTCCAGCTACTACATCTAATAGGGTATCACAAAAAGGCAAAGGGAACGGATCAGTCACTGTAGCAGCATTGAGTTTCCTGTAGTCTACACATACCCTGATCTTTCCATTCTTCTTTGGAACTACAACAATTGGTGACAACCAAGTAACTTCTTCCACAGGATAAATAAAACCAACAGCTAAAAGCTTATCAATCTCTTCTTTCACCTGCTTGGCATAATTTGGATTCATCATATACCTTTGTTGTACAATAGGAACTGCATCAGCTTTCAGGTTAATTTTGTGTTGACAAAAGCTAGCATCAAGTCCCTTCATATCTGTATATTTCCATGCAAAAATGTCTTTAATTTCTAACAATAAGTCCTTCAGTTTCAGTTTAAATTCTTCATCAATATCTGCTGATACTTTCACTGTTTGTGGTTCTTACTGAGTGTTCAGGTTCAGTTTTTACAGGTCATCCTGAGTCACTCTAGCATTTCTTGCCATTTGATGTTCAAATGCTCTTTCTTCTTGCTTAACTGCTTCAATAGCTTCCTCTTCTTCTCTCTTCTCAATCTTCAGGTTCTTCAGCAAGTCATTGCCCATCTTGTTGTTTGATTGTTTACTTCCATGAGTAATCAATAATTCCTGAGGTACTGATTGTTCTCCAACATCCTCTGACTGTAGTACATACCTATTTGCTATCTTCTGCACATCCACCTCAAATATAGGTACTAGTGATGAATTATTTCTAAGAAATTCCTCTTCAGCATCTTCTCCAATCTCTTCTACCATATTCAGTCCTTCTGTATGTAAGGCCCTGAATCCTGGTGGTATCACCTTCTTTGCATCCATTTGCATTTTTAGTTTCTTCTTTCCTCTTTTAATTACAATAGCATCTGCTCCCCATAACTGCTTTACCCTTGCTGCTCTCAACCAGTTCTACCCAACATCATTGGGTATGAACAAGTTGACTCCTCCAACCTGAGAACTACAAAGTTATCCACAAACTGTAGCCCTCCAACTGAAATTCACAAATTTTTGAGAATCCCCAAAGGCTGAACCCTCCTTTGGTCTGCCATCTTCACCTGAAAAGGTGCTGGATCCCATTCCCTGAGATTTAATCTTTTGCATGTAAACTCTGGTAGAATATTAACTCCTGACCCACCATCGAAAAAAACTCCTCGGACAAAAACTTTTCCAATAGATACCCCAACAACTGGTACTTTGTAATCCACATCCATTGGTAGGACTTCACATGCGTCTCCAACAATGTTTTCTTCAGTATCCCTGCTTATTGCCTGATTACTATTTACTTCATTTATTAATCTTTTCAACAATTGTTGGGAGAATGCAGGTACCAACCTCAACATATGCTTTATAGTAAATGTTATTGGAGATGATAACAAAGCTTCATAGAATTCATCACTGCTACCTTGCTCTTTCAGGACAGGCTTTTCTTTTCCCAATTTATCTTTCCCATGATTACCCAAAGGGTTTGCAGCAAACTCCCAGTCATCTGTGAATACATTCCCATCTTGAGATTCTTGTACTTTCTTAAGTGCTTCAGTTCGAACTTCTTTCTTCTCCTTCTAGTTAACAGTGCCCTTGTCTACCTTCTCCTGAACAACTTCTATTACTGGCTTTGCTTTTGATCTTGTTACTACCATGACATCAATGCACTCCCTGCTTTCAGAGATATCCTCAATTTGGATACAGACTGCACAGTCACAATTGCAATGCTTACTCATTCCCTGAGTATACTCACATTCTTGAACTTTGTCGACAGGTTTCTGCTCATCCTGACAAAATGGCACTCTGTCCTGAATCCATGCTTCCTCAACCCATTCTTCATCAATCCATTCTTCCAATACCACCAAGTTAGCCTCAGCTGGAGGTCTCTGTTTCTGCTGGGTTGGAGGTTGTTGATTCTACCCCTAAGGCCTGTTGTTATTGTTATTGTTATTATTGTATCTAATGATAGGAATACCTCTATCATTTCTGTGTTTACACCATAGTTCACAATCAGGACCTTGTTTATGCCCTACTGCTCCACGGTAATTACATTGTAACTGTTGCATGTTATTTTGACCTCTATTCTGAAATCCCCAATTATTCTGATTCTGAAACCTTCTTGGAGGTGCAGGTCCCTGATATCTCCTGTTAGCATCTTGTGGAGCTACCACATTTGCAGCTGCCTCCCTCATCTTCTGAGAAATATACTCAGGTCTTCTTCCCCTAAAATCTGGATTATAATAACAATTATCATATTCATGACCAAATCGTTGACAAACTTGACAGTAAGGTTTTTCTGACATTGCAAACTGGTTCATTCCCATTGTTTGCAGTTTCTCCTGAATAATTTTGTTAACTGCATCTGCAGTTACTACATCCTTTCCCTGCTTCTTTTCAGTCTTTTGCTTATCCTTTTCCCTCTTTTGCTTTTTCTTTTCTTTCTTCTTCTTCTTTGTTTTCTTCTTTTCTGCCCAATCGTCGTCTTCAGAATCAGTTTCCTCGTTAGTATCCTGATCTGAATCTTCAGGATCTGACCCTGACTCTTCTGCTTCTGACTCTGAATCTTCAGGCTTTTTCTTTTTCTTATTTTTTAGTTCTGCTTTTCCTCCATATCTTCTTTCAACTCTGGCAGCTGCTTCCACCAATTTAGTGAAATCTAATGCATTTGCTAGTGGGGGTCTCCCTGCAACTGCACTCTTGAACTGCTTTTTCAGTCCCTTACAAAAATAATCTCCCAACTGCTCCATTGAAGGTTGTTGGGCTGCTTCCAACCTGTTATTCAAATTCCTAAACTTCTGTGCATAATCTTCCACCATCAAATCTTCTTGCTTTAGTCTTCTCAATTTCTTCAAAATGTCTTCAGGTGTCTTGTCCTCTCTGAACCTTAAAAGAAATCTCAACTTCAACTCATTATAATCAGCAAAAGCTCCCATGCCATACTGAATGAACCAATCCATGGCCTTGCCTTGCAGTGTTGCTACAAAGTGCTCTTTTTTAACTGCATCCGGATGTAGTGCCTCATATCCACTTGCAGAACACCTTGTTTGAAACTGACCAACGTGGTTGTCAGCATCTTGGGTTTTTTTCCCGCTGAACTTAGCCACGTCCACTCTGGGATTTGGTGCAGCCATTGGAGGTACTGGAAGTGTTCTAAGTACTCTTACCGGGAGTGGATTAAAAGGTAAAGCACCTGTCCCTGCAGGTACAAATTACAACTGTCTTCTTGACCTTAAGATTGTTTGAGTGAGTAATGCATTGACCAATTGTCCCAAAAGTGAGTCTTCTGTGGGAGGAGTTTCTTGTTGGCCTTCTTGGTTTGCAGGTGAGTTTTCCTATAGCCTGTTTTCAGTATCATGCAGTTCAGTCCCCTCCCAAACAATTTCTGTCCCTCCAGCAAATTCCCCTACTGGTCCTTCTTGGTCATCATTACCTGACTCTCCTCCTTGTCTTCCTCTAGCATAGAACTCCCTTCTTAATCTAAGCCTTGTTCCATATGAATGGTGTGGTACATTGGACCCTTGCCCTAATCCACTCATGCATTGTTTCTTCTCCTATGTCTCATCAGATGCTTCCCACGGGGTTTCCCAATTCGAAAATGCCAGCAAGTGGTCGTTGGCAACCAGGAGTTCAGTTCCCTGCTGCATTCCTTAGGCTCATATGGTTCAGGCGAAATTCGAACCGAAAGTAGGATTGCCAAATGTTAGGGGCACACAGCCCTAACAGGTATTCAATGCAGGAAACATGCAGTTTACAGGAATTAGGAACAGTAAACTGAGTATTCATACACAATACTACAAAGTAAATAAGCAAAGAACACCATAAGGAAGAGGAAAAGAGACTGCCATCAGATTATCTTCATCATCATCACCCAATTACAGAGCACAAACAGCAGTACAAGATTAAGAGGAAAAGAACTGCCTCATTAGTTATCCTGAAACTGCCTCACGCCATCAGATACCATAAGGCACATTCACAACTACCCAAAAATATAAGTACTAATGTCCACATATCCCTAAGGTTCAAAAGTTAAAGGTCTTTAGTTACAGTTCAAAATATAATATCCTGAATACCATGAATGCCCTTACAGATCAGGCACTAACAAACGACGTTGTCGTTTAGTACGGAGGAGGTTGTGGAGTGTTGGCTTTGCTGGGGATCCAGATGGGCCGTATGATGACAATATTTGAGAGCAATGAGGATTTCTCCACCAAACTACGCTTTGTTTTGGAAATGCAACTGCATTGCCTGAGAGAGATACGGGAGCAAGACAAGAGACATGCAAATGAGGTGGAGAATGTCCTGAAGGAAACATCTCTATTGGAACCGCATCCAAACATTGTTGTGTTAGGTCCATTGGCCTATGACTTATAGTAGATTTTTCAAACAAGACCTCGCATTGTGTGGACAATGACCTTTTTTGTAAACCACTATAGACATTATCTTTTAACATTGTTTTGAACAAAGAGATGTGCTTCTTCTCAAGTAGTCTAATCTTGTAAATAAGTGGATTTTTCTATTCCTATAAATCTATCTGTGTACTATGAGAGAGATATATAGATTTGTCTATTTTTGTAATTAAGTGGATTTTTTGTATTCCTGTAGCCCTTCTCAATAAACTTGCAGTCACTATGGTTCGACTTTCTTGGTTGAGCTTACCAATTGTAAGGTCCCAGCTCTCACATTGTGATTGTCTAATCTCTCTCTCTCTCTCTCTCTCTCTCTCTCTCTCTCTCTCTCTCTCTCTCTCTCTCTCTCTCTCTCTCTCTCTCTCTCTCTCTCTGATCTCTGATGTAGAAAATGTGCCCAAGGAGGAGGCAAGTTCCTCGAGCAAATGAGGATGCATGACCTATAAGACCGAGTTACAATTGAAAATATGATTTTGGAATTGTAATGGATACCCATGGAATGTGGGGTTTGGCATTGATGAACTAACATGCAAAGCCGATGTTGTACTTCTTGTTGAAACTTGGGAGCATGACACACAAAGTATTAATGGCTTGGAGAATTACAATGTACATTCATTCATGTGGTCAAAGAATCTTAAGCAACAAAGAGGACAAGAAGGGGAAGCATGTATGGTTAAGAAAGGTTTGGAGGATTTTGTATTAATTGTGAAAGATGACAAGTACAAACGTTATGTATGGCTGAAAATTATGACACCAAAAAGAGCACCCATTTTTTTAGCTGGTTGCTACATTCCTCAACATGATTCCCCCTTTTATGCTTGCATGGATAGAGATCAGCCATTTTTTGATTTATAAGAGGACATTGCTTATTTCAAATGAAAATGGTGATGTTATTTTATTTGGGGATATAAATGCTCGCACAAAAGCATTGCGACATGATACTCAGCAATTTGATATGCCATACATTTCAAGGGAGTTGGAGGAATTTCACTTATATGATCGTACTTCAATGGATGAGAAAGAGCCGGATCACTATGGAAAGCTACTTTTACACATGTGTAATGAGCACGGGTATGCTCATTGCCAATGGTGTATCCTTGTGGAGTGGAACCAATGGATCTACATGTAGAAAGCATAATGGGGATAGTGTGATTGACTATATGCTACTCTCCAAAGCCATCATGTATCGCATAAAGATTTTTATGTTTGGCCAATGGACCCCTAAATAATCAGACCATCGGATCTTATGTATTGACCTTGCATGTAGAGAAGCAACTAAGCATAATAATCTCAGCCGAAGGGAAGAGAAGTTATAACTATGTATAGATTTCAAACGGACACCAATGTACATTAAAATGGTTGAGCAAAAGTTATGGATGACAAAGCTTCAATATGATGCAGCATTGGAAACTAAATGGGAAGTTTTTAAGAAAGTTATTTGTTCTTGTGCTGAAGAATGCTTTGCCATAAATCATCTCCATGGTATCAAAAAATATAGATCATGCAAAAGGTGGTTTGATGTCAAGATGCTCAAAAATCCTTGATAAAGCTTGATGCAATTATGGACAAACAACTATCAAAGTCATTTTCATACATACACGGCATTGATTCAAAAGAAGAGAAGAAGATGGGAAGTAAAGCAACACATTTTTCAAATCCAAGAAAAGGTAAGTGTATCTAGAAGATTTTGGAGAAACTTGAGGGGCAAGCGGGTTGAGAATTTTGGTAACCTGAGTCTTCTAGATATGTACACAAATTGTAGGCAATTATATGAGAAACCAAATGCTAAAAATTTACCATTTTATGGTTCACTCCCATGTATGCCCTCCCTTTTTACTATTGAGGATGTATGCGATGGGCTTGAAAAGTTGGCCACTTGCAAAGTGGGAGATCTTCAAGGTAACAACCGGAGATGATCAAATGCATGGGATATTTTACCTATGAGTGGATATGTGATATGTTCAACCTTGCACTTCAACATGGTATGCCTTATGATTGGAGTACTAATTGGGTCAATCCTTTGCATAAAGGAGGGGATGTAAAGAATGTAAAAAACTACCAGACTATAATGAGTGAGTCTCTTATGGCAAAGTTGTTTGGAGATGAAATTGAGTGATTGGACTGAAGAGAATGACAAGCATGCAAAAGGACAAGTGGGTTTTTGTCGATATCATAACACCATTGATCATCTTGTCACTCTTCATGTTCTCATGGAGGAAAGTCGATTGAAAGGCAAGAGATTGTATTGTTGTTTTGTGGACTTTAAGAAAGCATTTGATATGATTTCACGTAACAATTTGTGGAGAAGGATGGAAGAAGTCCAAGTACCAAGTGAGCTTATGTTTGTGGTTTGGCGAGTCTATGAGAATGTGATATGTCAATTGCACATGGAAAGAGGAATTTCAGAAATTTGGTAAGGACTATTGGGGTTAAACAAGGATGTCCATTGTCACAAACTCTCTTTGGTCTATCCATCGATCCATGCAAGAAGAAGGCATTGAAGAGGTCACTATTTTCAATGCGGCAGTCATGCTTTTGTTGTATGCGGATGATGTAGTGCTTCTAGCACACACTTTAGAAGATGCACAAAAGATTATGGTTGTCCTTGAGAACTTTTTCTTGCATAGTGGGTTGATTGTGAACAAATCCAAGACAAAGGTTATGCTTGTGAAAACCAACCATAAGGAGAATCCATGCATTGTGTACAACAATGAGAAACATGGAGTTGTTGAGAGCTTTAGGTACCTTGGCCTTGAGTTTCCGTCCAATCACAAGTGACATGAATGTGCTATGCGTCGTTTGGAAGTGGGAAAGAGAGCATATTATGCATTTGAGAACATGTGTAGTGTGGGAGACATCAAGTGTTGGGTTCTCAAGAAGTATGTTTTTGATGCATGGGTGACACCGGTTCTTCTTTATGGAGTTGAAGTGTGGGACGGGAGCATCTCAAAGTCTACTTGGAAAGAGTTTGAGAATGTTCAAAAGCATTTTCTCACAAACTTTCTCCAAGTGAAGATAGAAACACCATATATTCTCCTACTACTTGAGTCGGGATGTCTTCCAATTGAGGCTATGTGCATGGAAAGGGTTGTGGAGTACATGATAAAGATGCGTCAAAACCCCTCACATCGGCTTCCTACAATTGCATGGGAAGCAAGCAAAAAAATTTAAAAGACACATGAAAGCAAGATCTTGAGCACGGGATGGATGCAAGACATAAAGAAGTGGTTTGGGAGATGGGATGCATAACACTTTCTACACGATGCTTCAATTGACTCCTAAGTGAATGAAGCTTTTCTACAACGCCAATGTATTATGGCTTGGGAGAAATCCATTGGGTCACGCTTCATACATTACACCACCCATATTGCCCCCAACTACAAAATCATGTTCTTTGCTGCTGCTGAAAGAGGAAACCTTACTCACACTTACATGCCTGAGACTATCCCCTTGTTGATAATATGCACTATTGCAGTCATTTGTCTTAGCTCCCATTCTAGCTCCCATTCCCTTCAATGATGCAAGACAGGGTGTTGGGGCAATGCAAAAGAGTCAAATTGATTGTGCACAATATGCTCACTTCAAGTTTGAGAGTCTAAGTACCACACACTACTAGAGTACTCAGCTTTTGGTCACATTCAAAATTTCTTCTCTTACATTTTCAGCCATAACTTAGACCTACACACTTTCCTCTCCCAGCCAAGATGTAGGCGCTCCATTGCGACTCTCATCACCACAATTTTGGAGCATCTAGAGTCATTGATCAACAATACACGTACTACATCACATGTAACTTTGGTCCCATAGGTCATATTTGACCTCCGAGGATGATAATAAAATCTATATTCTCTCTCTCTCTCTCTCTCTCTCTATCTTTGAGCATGAGAGAGAGAGAGAGAGATAGAGCGAGGGAGTAGAGAGAGATAGAGAAAGAGAGAGACAAGCAAGTGAGAGAGTAGAGAGAAAGAAGAACAGAGAGAAATAAAGAAAAAAGAGGAGAGAGAGAGAGAGAGAGAGAGAGAGAGAGAGTGGAAGTGAGAAAGAGCAAGGGAGTAGGGAGAGATAGAGAAAGAGAGAGACAAGCAAGTGAGAAAGAGTAGATAGAAATAAGTAGAGAGAGAAATAAAGGAAAAAGAGAAGAGAGAGAGAGAGAGAAAGAGAGAGGATAGTGATGAGCACAAAGCGTGACACGGACCCCGACGGCATCAAAAACGCTAGGAGCCGATGCACGCCGTGAGCCGGCCACGGTGAAGCAAACAGGGGGCGCCACCTAGCTTTGAGTGGCTAGGACGTAGACAATAGTGATTGGAAATATCAGAGACTCTACACATAGAGAGAGAGAGAATAGAGAGAGAATATGACAGGTGATGAAAACCCTCAGGGTGTGAGGGAGAACTATTTTCTTGCAATATTTATAGCAACCTTATTTTCGACGAGGTGGCCATCATGGTGATAGAGAGATAGAGGGAGAGATAGTGAGCCTACTAGTGCGTTCTCTAGAGATGACTCACAGACACGGAGACTTTGCTAACATGAGTGTGTGTGTGTCGACCATTGGAGTCGAGATGTAGACATAGCTTCTTTACATAGTGCAAGTTTCCAAAGAAAGTCATTACACTAAGTCCCCTCTCTCGTGATGCAAATGTTGCCAATCCCTCCCACCAAAATACTACCAAGTGTTGACCTTTGATGAAATTGCACACCCCCCTGATAGTGAGCTCTCAGTGCCTTTTTATAGGTGTTGGTTGCTTTAGATTAGGGTAATCTTATTAGATTAGGATTCTAATCAGGGGAGACAAAGCAAGGCGGTGGGCCCTGGATGGTTGACCCTTGCTTTGTCTTGGGAAATATTATAAAGGAAAACCTCTAGGTGGGCCTTTGTGACCATCACCTAGAGAGAGATGAGAATTTACAATTGGGATTTTTTACAAGATTTGGTTTAAAACGGGGAAAAACGACGACAACCTACGGATTTTACTGAAGAGGGCGTCGTGGATGCGATGCCGATGAACGGCGGCCCCGGGGGATTCACTCTATATAAAAAATGGAACGCCACCTGCGAACCGACAAATTTGATAAAACCCCTATATACGACTCATATTAGGGAATATGACCCCCCTTTCTACGCTTATACGATAATCAATGCAGAAAATTATCATACCCCTATTTTACGTATAAAATTTAGTTCTCACATGATCTAAGTAAAATTAGTCAAAGAGTGTGTAGCATAGTGATTGGAAACGTACAAAGGAACCACTTTTGTTGATAAATAGATATATCCTCAATGTGTCTTAGTTTGACTTTCAAACTATGTGCCCATTCAGCCCGCACTCTAGCTACTTGTCCAATTTGGGCCCATTTAAATTAATCAAAAAACATGGTTATAAAGTTGTGTTAGGTTCTCTGTGTAAATTTGCATCTATACAAGCTCTTTATAGCTTTCATCCCTCAACAGATGAACTATAATCACAATACAAGCAATTGATACAAAGCAATATTAGTTCTTGCATGTCTCTCTGTAGCTATTCACTCACAAGTTTGAGGGAAGACTCTTTTGGGAAGCCATGATTTTGAAACACAAAAACTTTCTTTCATCCCCCCCTCCCCCATCCTAAATATGATACCCCCTCCCATGTTTTTAAGCTTGGAGATAAATTATTGGGGACCTGCCCCTAACTTATACTCCTATGAAACTTGTAAAATAAATCCCCTCCGCTGCACTTACGTGGTTCAGTAAGTTTTCCATGGTGAATCTCCCGGGATGGCTGCCTAGCTGGTGCGTCGGTGTAGCGCATTCGTCATTTTCGGGGTTGGTCGAGGCATTCCTTTGGCGTCTTTTCTTGTTTCGGTGTTGGCAGCGCGCGACTTGGACATCCTTTCTTTTTCTTGATGACCTCGATTCCTCGGTTTTTAATTATTTTTTTCAGTGTGTACGTATATGCGTGTGCGTGTATGTGTGGATATGTGAGTGCCTGTATGCTATATGTATGGGTGTATATGTGGATATGTGAGTGCATGTATGCTATATGTATGGATGTATGTATGTGGGGTTAAGTGAGTGTGTGTGGGTGTGTGTAGACAGAAGAGGGTGTGTGGGAACGAGGGAAAGGGTGTAATTACATATATTATATACATGTTATTTTATTTTTTTTTTCTTTTGCTCTAGCGATGGTTGACACAAACGCGGGGGGGGGGGGGGGGGGGGGGTGGAAGAGTGTGCGTGAGGGTATGAGAGGGGGTGGAGGGGCATGGGGTAGGTGTGTGTGTGTGTAGAGAGAGAGAGAGAGAGAGAGAGAGAGAGAGAGAGAGAGAGAGAGAGAGAGAGAGAGTGGCACCCTATGGCGGTGCCTGCATAGGCCGATAGTGTGAGACAGTGAGAGTGGGATGGGCTCGCCTACGGCTTGCTGACTCAAAGGGCGCGAGAGAGGGAGAGTGAGATGGCGAGGGAGGGGGAAGGGAGTGTATGAGGATGAGAGAGAGAGAGAGTTGGCAGAGCCGAGCATGAGGGAGCGAGAGGGCTCTGTCTTCTGGTGATAATGGAGAGATGTGGCCAAATTGGTGGCATCCAGCCAGTGGTTAATCCTAGAGGGGTGGTGAATGTTAAAAAAATCTGTTTTTTATCGGTTTTTTCCTTGGTAATATGCTCTCTCCTTCTTGGGGTTTGGTTCTCGCGGTCGCGGTTTCGAAAACCGACCGTCATTAGCCCTCCCATCTGGCTAGAGCATTCATGCTTCTAGTCCTACCTCTAATTCTTTAGTCACAAAGTTGGAGGGTTCTCCCTCTTCTGGAATATCTAGCATGAACTATGGATCAAACCTAACGAAATACCTCTTCAGCCTTCATCCATTGACTCTAGTCTTGTGAATTCTCCAATCTGCTTCCATCAACTTATAGTTGTCGTTGTCATAGCACCTTTTGACAATGAATGGTCCTTCCCATCTGGGTTGAAATTTCTTGTCCTTCTTGGTGTCAAATCTGGTGTCGTATCTCAAAACTAACATGCCGTTTTCCATGCCCTTTTCCTTAATCCCTTGATTGAAGGTGAGCGGACGTCGCTCTATTTGAGCTGCATAGTGATTGATTGCATCCTCCCTATCTAATTGGAGCCTTTCCAGATCCAGGATGTGGTTGCCAAGATTTTACAAATGGGCGTTGTAATTGGCTAGCCATGACTCATAAGCTGGATATCTATACCTCAATGGGTAGAATTGCCTCCTTTCCGTAAACTAGATGGAAAGGGGTGAAACCTAATGATGCTTGGAACGTCGTTTGATAGGCACATAGAGCGGCCATGAGATGTTTATCCCAGTAACCTGTGTGGTTATTCACCTGCTTTGTGATGATTTTGCAGATCATTCCGTTTACCTTTTCCACTAGGTCATTGCACTGTGGATAGTATGGTGTGGAATGTCGACGTGTAATGCCTAACTTTTTCATCAGTTCTCCCACCAGATCGCCTCTGAAACCTGGTCCCCTATCAGATATTATCTCAAGAGGAGTGCCAAAACGGCAACATATGTGCTCAAATATGAACTTTGCTACCTCTTGGGCTGTAATGCGGGTGGTGGTTGCTGCTTCCGCCCATCAAGTCATGTAGTCTACACCATCTAGAATGTATAGTTTGCCTAATTGGGCCCTTGGTAGAGGACCTATTTCATCTATTCCCCATTTCTCAAACGGACCGTATGAGATTATAGGAGTCTGTGGTTTATAGGTTAGTGTGCAATCACTCGCCACTTGACAGGCCTTGCATGTTCCAGTGATGCACATCCCTGCTCAGGCTAGTCCAAGAGTTTCCTGCCTGTAGAATCTTCCTACTGGTGATATCTAAAGCAAAATGACCGCCGCAGACACCATTATGGCAACTTGAAATTACCTCCATGATCTCATTGGAGGTTGGTAGTCGCCTGAGAATCTGATCCTTGTCTTTACAATACAAGTGGTCGTTTACAAGGCGGTATCTTATAGCCTTCCTTACCAGCCATTGTTTCTGGCCCTTAGTGTACCCTTCATGAAATTCTCCTGTGTCTAAGAAGCTAATGATATCAGGCATAGCATCACTACCTTGAAAGAGGGGTAGTTTTAGTTTGATTGCTCCTATGGGAACGTTTTGGATTCTTTCCTTGGCTCGACCATCTGCCTCCTAATTTTCTGTCCTAGGACATGAAATAATTGCACTGCTTCAAACTTTCTTTAAAGATCCTTAACTTGGTGTAGTTTACCAAGTAAAACCTGATTTTTACAAACCCAAGTGCCATTTATCTGCTTTATCAAAAGCAGAGCATCGCCAAACACATTTAGGTGTTGAATCTCTTGCAAAATACATTTAGGTGTTGAATCGCTTGCAAACACATTTAGGTGCTGAATTGCTTGCAAAATACACTGTTCTAACCTAAGATTTAAAACTGCATACTCTGCTTCATTTTTGGAGTGGGAGTGTAATAGCTGCCCGATGGAGAATACCCTTCCCTGTTGCTCATTGAAAATGATGATGCCAGCTGCAGATTGGTCCACTGTTCTCTTGTATGCTTCATCATAGAAAAGAGAGTGAGCTCTTTCTAGCTTAGGACTTTCTACCATTGGTGTCTCTCCTTTTTCTTCCGTGTTGACCTTCATCTTCTTCTCATAGTGGCGATGAGTAAGAATACCTGCTAGACTAGCCCTCGTGGAGTTTTCTACTTGCATGGTGTAGTCAAACTCTTGTAATCTAGCCAACCATTTGGAGATCCTAGATGAGACATCCATGTGTCGCATTACATATGGAAAAACCTCCTCCATTTTCATAATTACAAAGGTTCTAGGAAGTAGATAAGAGCGGAACTTTATAGTAGCAAACATTAGTGCATGTGATCTATTGCGGTGAATCCCTTTTTTGATGGGGTCATGACACGACTAGAGAAGTAGATAGGACGCATGAAAGAAGTTTGGGGGTCCTTTTGCATTAGTACGGCTCCAAGTGTATCACTTCCTACACTGGGGTTCACATAAAATAGCTCATCCCATATGGGGGGTGAAATGGTGGGAAGCGTGCCTAAGATTTGCTTCACCTCGATAAATTTCTGCTCATTTTCTTCACTCCATGAGAAGACATCCCTCTGGGTGACTTGTTGTAGAGGGAGAACCACTTGAGATAGCAAGTGAATAAACCTGCTTAAGTATCTTACCTTCTGAAGGAAATAGACCAACTCCTTAGTTGTGGTGGGTGATGACAAAGATACCAAAGCTTGAATCTTGCTAGGGTCAGCCTTAATCCCTTTTGATGAAATTACATGTCTAAGGAGAGTGACTTTGCTTTCAGCAATGTGACACTTATCCACGTTGAGCTGGCCACCCAAGGTTTGCAGCCTGGTCATGCTATCATAGACTTTGCTCAAATGGAAGGAGCGTGAACTACAGATGCAAAAATCATCTATGAAGACCCGTATTGACGTTCCAAAGTATGGTTGGAAGACAAAAGTCACATAGCGCTGGAATGTGGACGGAGCGTTGGTGAGGCCAAAAGGAATCACTCTTTAAGCAAAGCACCCCCAAGGTGTTATGAAAGTTGTCTTTTCTGGTCTTCTTCTGCAATACTAATTTGAAAGTATCCTGAGTAGCCATCACATACTCTGTAGCGCTCATGACCTACCACTTCATTGAGAATTTCATCTTGTAATGGGAGGGGAAAGTGATCCCTCTTTGTGGCTGCATTGAGAGGTTTATAGTCCACACAGACTCTCCACTTGCCATTTTTCTTTGGTGTGACTACTATTGGAGAGACCCATTCTGAGTCTTCGAAGGAGTAAATGAAACCTGCGTGTAGCAAATTCCTCACTTCTTTGAGTAGTGCCTCTTGTTAGATTACCCCAAGCCTTCTGAGCTTTTGCAATACGGGCTTACTTCCTTCCTTGAGTCTTATGCAGTGTTGTACTACTGTGATTCCTGTGATCTTATCATAACCATCAGTGAACAATGTAGTGAAGTTACCTAGCATGGAGACATATTCCTTCCTCTCTTCACCGGTTAACTCATTGGAGAGAATCCGATATAACTTACTTGTATCCTCTAAGAATTGCGTACTCGATGGTCCCTCTTGGTTTGTTGGTGGTGCTTCAGATTGTGTCAATCTTTTTGGGTATTTAAGGATGACCCCCATCACTTTGATGCTACTGTCACTTTCTTCAATTGTTGTTGTCTCTTCTCCTGAGGTGGACGAATAGTCACTGGTGGACTCATCTTCCGAAGCCTCTAAGATCATGTTGTGCTGCTTCCCAGTCCTCATGTTGCAGAATATGGACTTTCCTTTAGTGTCCTTCATCTGAATCATTTCGGTACTCCAGTCTTGCTTAGCTTCCATAGCCATGAGCCAGGGTCTTCCAAGAATGATAGGGTAGCCCTCCCATTTGTGTGGCATGACAAAAATGTCTACCTCCACGTCTGTATTGAATGCCTTTACTTTGACCGCATTCACGATGCCTGCGCATTTCACTCTTACGTTATTTGCCATTTTGGATCGGCAAGGTACCGGCCTACTCACCTCTAGGCCTAGATGGTGCATCATTTTCTCACTCATGACACATATATGTGCGCCACCATCTATGTAGACGTTTGAGATACGTTGCCCCTTGATGTGGGCATCCATGGTTGGTAGGATGTCGTCAAGGTCCCTCCTAGAGATAGCCCCAGCTATCCTTGGTCTTGATCTTCTTGTACTTACCATCTTCATTCATTTCCTTCTCATCCTTGGTGCAAGATGGAGTAATTGGGGCCAAGTTATCTTTGGGCCCTGCATCAACACATCATGAACTAAGTCATATGGTTTAGCATACTCACCTAGTGAAAAATCCACGATGTCAATCTTTCGTCGAGGCTTAGATGCCTACTTGCTAGACTCGCCTTTTCCTTTCATTTTCTCTTCTTTTTGAGAGGCTTCTTTATGCCTGGAAAACTTCACTCCCATGGCATCCACTTCTTCTACTTTTGCTTTCCCTTTGTGATTCTCTTGGACTAGTTCTTCTACCTTTGCCTTCCCTTTAGCTTCCAAGCTAATAACACTCATAGTTTGGTTTACAGCAGGTGGTGGGGGTAGTGGTGGAATAAGAGGTTGTGGTGGTGGTTGTTGTACAGGTGGTCGAAGGATTTGGACCAGTGGAATTGGCCCTGGTTGCCTGGGTGGTGGTGGTCTTGCCCTTGGTGGAGAGATTTGATTTTGTCTTCCCCCTCTATTGAAATTTTGTCTTCTTGGATGTGGGCAGTAGTATATGCCATGGCCGTCTTCCCCACAATTATAGCAGTGGTACTCTTGGTTTTGCCTTCGTTGTCCTCTCCCTTGTTCTGGATTTCTGACATGTGCATGCCCTTGCTGCACCAGATGCAAGGATAAACGCTTGCTGCTCTTCTGATGCCTCTTGTGGTTGGGCTCTATGAACGGCTGTTGCAGTCACTGGGGTTGGTTGGACTGAGCTTGATTCCTCTGACTTATTGACACTTGCTTGCATGTGTAGCTTCTTGTCTTTAAGGCGGGCTACTTCCACTGCCAACTCATACGTTGCAGAGAACCTCCCCTTCACCTTCTCCTTAAGCGGCGACCACAGGCCAACAATGAAACGGTCCTTCTTCAGGAAATTAGGATCTCCTTCACCTTCCTCAGGTGAGGCAACCCATTGCTCCCACAAATCCACAAACTTAGACTCATAAGTGGCATACTCTAGCAGACTTCCCTGCTTTAATTCCGTTAGCAGCAGCTGCCATAACTTTTCTGAGGTTGTGCCTCCACCAAACCTCTTCACAAAGGTAGCATGTAGTACATCCCATTCATTTTTGGTAGTTTGGGGCAAATCACTGTACCAAGACTTGGCCTCTACTTTCATCAGTAGAGGAAAAATGACCGCCTCACTTGTTGTCCACAAAATAGCACATACATAGGCGGTTGTCCATAAGGACCCACGTCCCATTTACATTTTATGCCTGCATAGTGGACAAATTTTGCAAAAATTGGAGCACATGAGGATTTCTCCTTAATGGGGGCACCAAAACAATGTTAGCATGCAAACAACAAAGAAAACAATCGCCTCTATAGCTCTGCACGAGTCACACTGTTAGAAAGAAACCCTATATGACGTTAGAAAACACCAAAGTCGAACACCTGTGAAGATGGACGAGAAATAGATTTAACTAAAACCATGGCTAAAATTTAAGAAAACCAAGACCATGAAGAAAAATCTTATGTCGTGAGGATCTTCGTAGAGCATCCATATGCTTGATTCTGATAACCGACGAGAAAGTTACAAGCTTTTGAGGATGGAAGGTCTCTCAAAAGCTCCCCAAAACACGTCTCTGTAAGCAAAAAAGGATGTGCAGGAAAATGCAGCCATTAAAGGGGGATTTTTTTGGTTCTTATCCCAAGAGATTTCTCTCTCTCTTCTTAGCCGACATGGTTCTCTCCTTGAGAACCTTTTAATTGGTCCAATTTTGGCCTTTTTTGGGTCAAAAATGAGCTGTGGGCCACTTTTTGACCAAGGCAAGTGGGGAAAGGGAATGTCCGGTGGACCAAAAAAGTGGCCAGGGGCCTGGGCCGCTGGTGTGGACTGAAAATGGCACCCCCTCTCTCCCCCAAAGCCCACGAGCCCTCACAAGCAAGGCCAAGAAGCTCCATTAGCTCCTTTGATACACCCTTAGGGGTACCCACTCCCCGCCTTATACCCTCCAATTTCCACTTTCACCCCCCCATGTGAGATTACTCCATTGCCACTTGGCACCATCCTCCCACCTCCCCAACTTCTCAAAAATTTCCAGCTTCTCCAAAACATGAGGGGACTTCTCGAACAATTTTCCCCGAGGCATATCTTGCTGCTCCAGTTACCGAATGACGCACCGTAACACACGGCCTGAAGCGCATCACCTCAGCTATCTCCAAAAATATAAATCTTCACTATTTCTAAAATTAGACCCCCAAGTTGGCCTAGTTGCCCTTCTCGCATACACCCGCAATCACCTTCTAAGTTGAGACCGCCCGCTTCGGATGCTCATGATTCATGATGTACCAGTCCGATTCACAAGTTGTTAAGCACAAGTGAAAACCCTTATTAAAAACTATATTTTGGAGTCTCGAAAAACCCAAAACATCAGCCAACAGCTTGACCAAAGCCAAGCCTTTGTACAAGGTATTTTACACGGACACTTTAAAAGCTGGAAGCAGTATATACATATATATACATGAGGGTGGTCAGCAAGTTTTTTAGGCATCATTTACGGCCTTTGTACTCATCCAAAAAATGCCTAACAACGTCAAAACTAAGAGCGAGTGAATTGGTGTATGTTGAATACAAAGATGAGAATTCTACGGTTATCGTTGCTGTATTGACCTTGTTGGCAGGGAAAAAGAGGCATGCACCCATGACAACACGTCTTTCAACCAAGAAGCTCTCAAACAAGTTGTTGACCAAATTTGATCGAAGCTCATCAGGTGCCCCTACTCATTTTTGGAGATGATGGAGTGCGGTGAAAATGTCTGGATTGTTCAAAAACTGTGATGCAAAAACGGTGTCGACATCGCAACATCCCAAGCGAGTCATTGCGGAGCCAAGCAAAGCCTGTGAACCTCTAGCTGTGCTCTGTGTTTGTGTTTTGTGTGTGTGTTTTTCTGTGTGTGTGTGTGTTGTGTGTGTGTCCGCGTGCATGTGTGTGTGTGTGTGTGTGTGTGTGTGTGTGAGAGAGAGAGAGAGAGAGAGAGAGAGAGAGAGAGAGTTTTTTCTTTGAAAGCTTAGAAATATGGAGAGGAAGGAAGAGCAGGAAAGCAAGTTATGAAGAGAGACTACGTTGACAAGGGTCAAAAGAAGCAAAGAACTCTCTTATGAAATTGGGATATACAATGGACAAGCAAAAATTTAATTTACGGACTTTATAGTGGTCCAAACAAGGAAAGCAAAGTTATTCACGGGAAAGACCGAAAGCTATGGAAAATTCATGTTCTCAAAGCATCTAGGTTTCGAATAGAGGAGTGAAAGATATCATAGATCCATTTGTGCCAATTTTGAACACACCCTCAACAGTAGACGCTGATAGAATATCCCTTGCCTTTGCAATACTCTCCATGTAGATCTCCTTGAAGCTCCTTGGCAATTTTAGAAGACGATCCACCATAGACCCTGACACTTGAATTGACATGGCACGCTTATCAACGCTACTTTGAATCTGTGCCTCTACCTTGAGGTTCGTGTTGATGATGCTCTCTTTATTGCAAAGAGAACAGTACATTTGACTTCCAACCTTCTTCACCTTTGGGGAGTCACAGATTAAGCATCAGGAATGCAAGAGGGCTCTATTGAAGTTCACAAAGCACAAAGTCCCCACCACCTACAAAGGATAAAAGCTTGAAGAGCACTAAAGACGTCTTTATCTAGTTGAGTACAAAGCATGCAAAGTCACCTCCCTATTATAGCCAAGAATCTAACACTGTTTGTGAAATGTTGATGTCAGTTCTTGTTTTAAGTGTTCTCCTCGCACGAGAACCAAAGTTGTGATGTCCAAAACAGATAATGTTCGCACCTTGCCAACAAAGAGACCAATATTCCTAGCCACAAACATGACAATGTCCTCCCTAGCCATCTGGGCCATGATTCGATCATAGTCATCCTTTCGGGAGTTGACAAAGCTCACCTGTATACGACAAAAGGTTTGTCAGCTTTGCTGCGAATAAAACATCAAGCTAATATTTTTTATACGCACAACTGCTTTGTCTTCTGGGGTCGGGCCATCAGCAACAACCAAATCTCTGAATGTGGTGCCAATCCTTTGGTGGAAGTTACGACTTTGCAAAACAACGAATGCTAGTGTAGTCAAAGGCGGGCGTGGGCTAGTAGTCTCCGAAATTGCAGCATCAGTAAGAAATGTGCTTATTGTCATCTCAGGGTAGAAAGCTAAAGACATAGGGAATGGATCACAAGATCGAATCGTTGTCGATGCATCGACATGCAAGGAAAATAAAGTTGATCCAGCATCATTATGGTTTTTAGCCCTCACAAGTGGACAATCAATTCTGACAAACAAGCCAATCTTGAGTTTCTTGGTGTAGGTATCAATGAAGGGATCTGCAATGACGACCGTCATCGTGTTGATGCAAACGGCATCGACGATGTCTAATTTGAAGTAACGTGCGCTTTTCTTTTTCCCAGGGGAGATAGAACGGAATGTGCCGTAGCAATTCAAGATTTTCCCCTCTATGGAGAAATGTTTGCTACCCTCATCTATATCACCAATCACGAACAGTGGCAAGACTTCCTTGACTATCAAGCTTTTCCCTTTTTCCTATAGCCTGCCACCATCAAAGACATTGCGAGCACCTGAAGATTCGCCAACTTGAGGGAATGATACTCCAGCTATGTCTAATTCATGAGTTGGACAAGAAAGCTGCTGTTGAGACAAAGATGGTGCTTGTTCGCACTCCTCTTTTAGTGACAAATCTACTTTGTCTAGAAAAGAAACAAATCACCATCTTAATGCGATGCAATAGTCAAGAGTGGATTGCAGTGGAGGACATCATAGGTACGCCAAGACAAGTTTGGAAAGAGTAAATGTATGCATTAGCCATACCTGTGCTACTAGCAGGATGGCTACCAGGGCTTTCTTGAAGTAGAGCACGCCTACTCTTCTTCCTAGCTATGCTTTGCTCATAATCTGGATTTGGGGGTGACTCAGCAAAGCTCGCCAGTGCCGGCTGCGACGAACTCTTGTTTGCAGGACATGGAGGAATTTCAACAAATCTACATAGCTCTACAACAGCACAAGGAAAGGAAGCAACAACTTAAGCAAACATTGACTGGTTGAGCAAAGCAAAACGTGCATAAGAACGACCAACAGGCAGCAAACTCACCAAAGTCAAGGAAAACCAAGCCATAGAAACAAAGTTCTTCAAAGTACTGAGCATGACTTGCGGTGCCACATTGAAAGGCCAAGCGGAGAATCCCAAGGGACAAAATGCAGCTGGTACAGAGCACAAAGTAGCCAGGACACAACTAGACAATGCTCCAAATCTAGGTGGAAAAGAATGCAAGCCCTCACAACGTATAGCATGCGCCTCAGTTCCAAACGAACGCTAGAATGAAAAGCACGGGGAGGTCACGCACTACTGATGCATAAGGCGAAATGGAGGTCAGTTAGCTAAAATAGCTTATGTCAATCATACAACTTGGGAAAACCAAATCTATTCATTAAATCTTCACTCGTCTCTTCCACACCTCTCCAGCATCTCTCTCTCTCTCTCTCTCTCTCTCTCTCTCTCAAAAGGTAAATGCAATGAGAACTATACAGATCTCTACACAAGGCCCCAACTACAACAATAATATACTTGATGGTACATTTAAAGAAAGAATCATGGATCGACTCCACATACCAAAACAACTACTGATCAACCACTATTTTCCAAGTACAGCACCTCGACAACCATTAGATGTGCTATTTTTCACTCATAATCTTGCACCACATTTCACGATCTAACCTCTAAAATTTCAATTTCCTCAGTCTGGATGCTTTATACTAGAGCACACACTATATCTATCCCATTGTCAAATGTTGAAAACCTATCAAAGTTGGCACTTTCATGAACATGAAAAAACATCCTTACTCCCCCCATCTATCGCTAGGCAAGACGAGCACTATAATACAACTCATTGAGCAAGTATGATAAAATAAGGAAATTTGTCCATGGAAAGTTAATGCAAATGGCTGTCGTGCATCATGGGGACTAGTGCAGGCTGTTATGGTAGACATGGCGAACAAGAAACACACCTCAAGGTCCACAAGAACTATTGCTAAAAACTACCATATCCTTACTACATCAGCGGGGAAACAAACCTCTCTCTCTCTCTCTCTCTCTCTCTCTCTCTCTCTCTCTCTCTCTCTCTCTCTCTCTCTCACACACACACACACACACACACACACACACACACACACACACACACACACAAGAACTCTACAAGCTAAGACTCTAAAATGGCTTCGAAAATGACGGCTCACTCAGATAGTGAAGGCCAACACAAGTTAATTCAGTAAAAATAATCACTTCATCAACAATAGCTCCATAGCCGTCGACCGCAAACAGGCCATCTAGTCTACCAAGATTGTTTCATAACGTTCAATAAAATACCAATTAGGACAAACTCAATCTAGCCATAACATAATAGACCAACAGAAATACCAGCAAACCAATACAACACTTTGTCAATATGCATGGTAAGCGACGGCTACGCACATCAATCCAAGGACACAACCTACACCCAGCAGTCTAAGCAAAAGCATTCATGTCCAAAAAAAGCTTTTCGATGCAGTGTGAGCGTTTGTCGAAGCACATCACAGGGAAAAAAATAGTGTTGATATGCGGCAAAGCTGACCGGCAAGCAGAAAGCAACCAGTTCAATCAATGCTACTGCTCATGAATCACAAGCGAACGGAACAACAGTCAACCACAGGGACAAGTGGGACCACCTCACAAGAAACAACGAACATGCCACTACGTAAATCTCAACTGCACCACTCGTGTGCAAGGAAATAAACAGCAGTAGGAGCAAACATTCGACACCAACACAAAGCAATGCTCATTGCGTCCGCTTATATGCGATCTTGTTGAGAAAGCATAGATCATTTAACCATGTTACTTATGCATTTAAAATAGAAAGAAACATTCATTTCCTCTATGAAGCAATGATATGCACATGCATTAGGCAGATAAAGAGAAAATTTGTTGCTAGCAATTAATGGACGAGAGAAACCTTATCATTTATTAAGATAGACAGTCAATGCCACATCAGAGCCCTTGAACTCTTCATAGGTCAGACAAGGGTCTGAGAGCATGGAAAAAATCTCCGGCCAAGTAAAGATAGAAAGGGAATCTACAAGGTAAGTGCACCATCTACAACATCATAAGCCACACCTTTGGAAGTAAATGTACGCAAGGGAAAAAAACAATAGCATGAGTGCACGTTCAACACTAGGACAAGCCAATATTCTTGAGTGGTTCGCCACCAAGGAAAAAAAACCAGGACCAGCAACAAATATGCGACACAGACACACAACAAGACAATACCTCCGATGAGTCTTCGAGGCAATGAAGTAGTAAATCGATTACCGTCATACGAAAACATTAAAAAAAACTGCCAGCAAGCCAGTGCAACAAACCTCCGGAGAAGTCCATGCTCTCAGCATCACTGGGTGAGGCATTGCTTGTACTTCCTTCATTAGAAAATTCCATGACAATAGAGGAGCTCTAGCAAATAATTGGTGCAGATACTTGAAGCCACAACACACAAGCTCTCGGAGAAATTCACACCACGCTCAAAAAGCTTCGAATCCTCAAAAGCTACACCATAAGCTTCAACAAAATTCTGGAGAACACCCCATAACCTTGCATATGGTAACTACAGTCACTTTAAATTTAGATATTACAGCATATGGGCACCCGCAAGGCTTCTCAAGACAAATTGAAGAGCTAAAAGCTTAAACGTTTAGAGAATATCCCAGCAATATCCCAACAGAAAACAGTTGAAGCTTAGACATTTAGACTTGCTGGCACAAAAGAGGCAGAAATTACAAGTGCGCATTACAATCTGATCTTGCCTTTTATAGAAGATATAAGAAGCACATGGAGTGCTTTGCAAAATTAGTTGTAGACAAAGAAGATAGCTACACAAAATGATCACTGAGAAGTGCCTTCCAAAGAAGTCTCACACGGCCACAGATAGCACTCTGCCACTCGCTGAAGACTGCAGAAGCCGGCATTCAATGCACTTGAAACTGCAGAGGCCTTGAAACTGCAGCCCCCTTGAAACTACAGAAGCCTTGAAGCCTTCAAACTGCAGCCGCCGCCCGCCTTCACCTTTAAAAGCGCATGAAGAAGAATCGCACACGGCATATCCTCTGCCAGCAGAACCAGCGCCACGTTTTTTGCCAGCTACACGTGGAGAAGCCTGAGACCTGTGCGTAACCTCGACGATGATAAGACTGGCAGCTCGTTTCTTTTGCACGACCTGCATCTTCCATCCTCCATCTCCCCTGCGCGATCTCGGCTGCTAGCGAAAAAGACTCTTTTCTTCTGCAGGTGCCCTTAGTAAACCTAGACACATAGCAGCCATCGGCTTAAAAAATCCAACGGCCTCAACTTTGCAACAATTTTGCAATAACAACCCTACGGCCTTCCGCAGGCCAAAAAGGATTGACTCACTTTTTCAGACTTTCATTTTCTTCTGAAAGCCAATGGCCATAAAAGTTTAGAACTTACGAAATTGTTTGTATGTATGCTACCAAAATTTTATTGATTTACTTAAAGACGATCTTAAAATCTGGCTAAGATCTTGCAATTAATACATTAAACCCTGATTTTAATGGAACAATGGTCTCGAATAGCCCAAAAATGGAAAGGCGTGTGTGTGTGTGTGTGTGTGTGTGTGTGTGTGTGTGTGTGTGTGTGTGTGTGTGTGTGTGTGTGTGTGTGTGTGTGAGAGAGAGAGAGAGAGAGAGAGAGAGAGAGAGAGACCTCAAAGACAGTGCCAAAAAAAAAATCTTGATCAAAATAATTATAAAGTAAATCTATACATTTATACTTGAGCTTAAATTTTACAAGTAAGGAGAGGCCTCCCATGTGTTGTCCACTGTAACTTGAGAGAGAGAGAGAGAGAGAGAGAGAGAGAGAGAGAGAGAGAGAGAGAGAGAGAGAGAGAGAGAGAGGCCTCAAAGAGAGTGCAAAAAACAAAATCTTGATCGAAATAATTTTAAAATAAATCTATACATATATACTTAAGCTTAAATTTTCCAAGTAAGGAGAGGCCTCCCACGTGTCATCCACTGTAACTTGCACAAACGTTCATGTTTGAAACTCCATGAAGTAACTACAGATCAACGACCTCGATGCTTGAATGTCTCAAACCAATCTCGATCTGCAACAACTACTTGTGTGTGTTCATGTCCATGTTGTGTGTATGTGGTGTGTTCGTGTGTGTGTGTGTGTGTGTGTGTGTGTGTGTGTGTGTGTGTGAGAGAGAGAGAGAGAGAGAGAGAGAGAGAAGCAATGTTGTTGGCCGCTGGCTATGTGTGTGTATGAGACTCAAATGTCAACCTACAATGCAATTGTGAGAGAGTCCAATCACCCAAGGCTCCATATGTGTGTGTGTGTGTGTGTGTGTGTGTGTGTGTGTGTGTGTGTGTGTGAGAGAGAGAGAGAGAGAGAGAGAGAGAGTAGTTGATTCCATAGCCAATCATGAACAACGGCGAGTAAGTCCAAGTTGATGAATCCAGAACAAGGAGAAAATCTAGGACGGGTGGCGAGCAATTGTAAGTTAACAACGACGGAAGGTGGAGTAAACTATTAACTTTGTTTAAAGGTTTTCGCTCTAAATTTCTCTGAACTTTGTAGGTGTTCTCAACTTCAAATTCAAATTTAAAGGTAAATTTCAAAATTTATGGGTGGGATTACACTAGACCTAGGTTTTTCCCTATTAACTTCATAGGCTTTCTCACCTTCAAATTAGAATTTAGAGTTAAATCTCAAAATTTGTAGGTGAGATTACACCAAACCTAGGGTTTTTTTAGCACTTGGATACATAGTGCTTTTCTATAAACTTCATGGGTTTTCTCACCTTCAAATATAGAATTTTAAAATTTGTAGGTGGGATTACACTAAACCTATCCCTTTTCCTAGCACTAGCACTCGGATATATAGTGCTCTTTTTCAAAAACTTGGAAAACCTACATATGAGAAAAGTATATTTGAAGGTCTTTACGTGATTTTCCTAAAATTTTCCTCTAAAATTTGGAGATTTTCCTTTAAAATTTGAAGGTTTATACGAAATTTGGAGGTTGCATCAAGGGCTCTTGGAGAATCCCGCAAAAATTTGAAATTTGAAAAACCTACATATGATAAACTTTTAGAGACAAATTTACTATAATTGAAGGTTTTTATATTTGAATTTTTTAATTTGTGTGTTTGATGATGATTGTATACCTCCCCTTTGATCTATAGTTCATCCTGCTAATTTCTATGAACTTTGTAGATTTTCTCGCCTTTAAATCTAGAATTTAGAGGTAATACTCAACATTTGTAGGTGGGATTACACTTAACGTAGGTTTTTTTCGAGCACTTGAGATAGCGCTTTTTTCCAAATACTTGGAAAACCTCCATATGAGAAATTTTAGAGGAAAATGTACTATATTTGAAGATTTTTACACGATTTTCTAAAATTTCTCTCTAAAAGCTTGGAGATTTGCATCTAAAATTTGAAGATTTTTACTAAATTTAGAGGTTCCATCAAGGGCCAATCCTACAAAAAATGATTCTGTATGAGAAATTTTAGAAGAAAATTTACTATATTTGAAGGTTTTCAAGTTTAATTTTCTCAATTTGCATGCATGATGATGATTGAATGCGTGCTCTCTCATTTTTAACTCATCCCTACTAATTGGTCCCAAAGTCAGCAAAACTCACAACTCCTGAAGCTCTCTACCTTGTGGATCCTCTAGAGTGTGTTTTGTCGGTGTCAATCTTTAGGCTTTTACTAAGGAACTTGAGAAGTGATCACTCATAGTTTCCCTTCCTAGAAACTTACATCCAAGTCACCCGCTTTGCATGCCAACACAACTAGCTTTTTTTTTGCTTATTAAATAGCCTAAATGATGTCAACATTGGCTTGCACCTTGAAGGTATGTTAATATTATCCAATGCCAACAATTAAGAAGTTGATATGAATGAAAGAATTCATGATGAGATTCCTATCAAGGGCTCTTGGAGAAGCTCAAAAAACAGATTATGGTTGAAAATGCTTTACTCAACATGTACATTAAGTGTAATCATGTACTGAAAAATGCACAACAAGCTCTTGATGATATTAATGTTTGCAGTTTAGGATGCTGCATATGTCTGGAAGGAGAAGGGTGAGGGTAAGGAAGCTCTGAGTAGTTTTCACATGAGGCAAGGTGAGGGCTTGTGTCCAGATAAAATTTTGTATCCTTATATCTCAAAGGCATGTGGCATCATGCAAGTATTTGGCATAAGTAAACTAAAATGGCTATTGAGGGGCTCTTTAAAAAAACCATCCTGGTTCAAAATGTTTTGATCAACATGTACACCATATTTAAATGAGCCTCTTGGAATGCACTTATGTGGCCCTTAGCACCCCCATTCTTAGGGGTTCTTACTCTTTAGGGTCACTTTTAGGCAAATTTACCATATTTACATTAAACTTAGATTTCTTCAAGCACTCAGGTACACAATTCTTTTTCCAAAAACTAAAAAAACCTACCTACGAGAAATTTTAGAGGCAAATTTATTGTGTTTGATGGTTTTTACACTAAATTTGTCTAAACTTTGTAGGAGTTCTTACCTTCAAATCTAGAATTTAGAGGTAAATCTCAAAATTTGTAGGTCAAATTACAATAAACATAAGTTTTTTGAGCATTCAAATACACAATATTTTCTCCCAAAAACTTGAAAACCTAAGTATGAGAAATTTTAAAGGCAAAATTATTATATTTGCAGGTTTTATTTTGCAGGTGGGATCACATTAAACCTAGTTTTTTTTTTAGCACTCAAATACACAATATTGTTTCCAAAAAACTTAGAAAATTTGGATATGATTATAGTAAGCGTACACTCAAATACATTTCTAGGTGTGATTGCACTAAACCTAACCCTTTTTCTAGCATTTGTTGAAGGTGCCATTGATCTAGCATCTAATGATGATGGTGAAGAGGCAAATTCTCCCTCATCTAGACCTTGCATGATGGCTAACACATTAATGGTTTCTTGAACTATTGGTTTGTTTGAATGTGGGATGGGTATGGAGCTAATCCTTTGAAGGCTAGCGGCCCAACAACATGCTTCGATGTCTGTAAACCATTCTTCATCTCTTCCTACATCAAGTTAGGGCCCAATCCCATGGACTTGAGAATGTTGAGTATGATGTATAAGTCATCCAATGAGAAAACATGAGCTATGCTTCTTTTCACCTCTTCTAAATGCTTGGAATCATATATTTTTAGAGTACGAACTCAATGTGAGTGCAACCAAGTGGCGATGGTACTCCTCATAAGGCTCATTGGGTGGCGATGGCACTACACATCTTCTATACGTCCATGGCCAATTGCATCTGTCAGATGTGGTACACATAAATGATCGTCTTCCATGTTGGTTAAAGATGTCCACTAGCTCCTTGGAGAAGCTATTTAAGGTTAAATTATCCTTCATCATGGAGTTGGAAGGCCCTATGTAGCTCTCTTTTTTCTCAAAAAATTAGATTGTGTGTGTGTGTGTGTGTGTGTGTGTGTATAACAAACACCATAAATGTTGGAGACTTCATACCTTGAAAGCAAAAATTCAGAGAAAATGGAATGTCACCTACAATTTTGAAACGCTACCTCTAAATTATAAATTAGAAGGTAAGAAAACTTACAAAATATGAAGGTACATAGTATTACAGTTTTTTTGTGTGCACGTAGAGAGAGAGAGAGAGAGAGATTAATATTTATATTCTCCTCCTCCTTTGTCTCTCTGTCTCTCTGTCTCTCTTCAAAAGCTAGAAAGAACTCCTACATCCATTGAATAAGCGCTAGAAAATCCTTTTTTTTTCAAAACTCACAATTATGAGTGATTGTATTATATAGTCACCAATAGATATACAAATCAGCCTCAAGCTCAGGCCGTGCTTGAGGGATAGAGATTTACACCTGAACCTACGTAACATGTGAGAACTTGTCAAGCTTGGTATTAAAGAAATATTTGTTGCCTCTTGCATGTATAAGTTTTTTTTAGTATCCATAGAGAGATGTTGTGCATGATTTTTTTGAAACGCAAAAGAGTGT